>NC_092872.1:169086530-169386530 GCF_028372415.1 Notamacropus eugenii
TGCCTTTTTATTCCAAGCAGAAGAGCTACAGAGATAGAGATCAGCTATAAAAGTTTCTGCTGCACAAGGAAGAACAGTTGGCTAAGCCATTTATAGGCTCAGGTATGAATCCTTTACATTTTCCATCAAATAAAATAAAATTTGTCCTATATCTAATATTTTTCTACCCTGAATGCTTGCATAGGTAATGAGGGTCCCTTTCATTTTTCTTTTTTTTTTTTAAATTTACTTATTTAACTTTTAACATCGATTTTCACAAAATTTTGGGTTCCAAATTTTCTTCCCATTTGTCCCCTCCACCCACCCCAAAACACCAAGCATTCTAATTGCCCCTATCACCAATCTGCCGTCTCTTCTATCATCCCTCTCTTCTTCTCTTTTGTCCTGTAGGGCAAGATAACTTTCTATACCCCATTACCTGTATTTCTTATTTCCTAGTAGCAAGAACAGTACTCAACATTTGTTCCTAAAACTTTGAGTCCCAACTTCTCTTCATCCCTCCCTCCTCACCCTTTCCCTTTGGGAAGCAAGCAATTCAACATAGGCCATATCTGTGTAGTTTTGCAAATGACTTCCATAATAGTCGTGTTGTGTAAGACTAACTATATTTCCCTCCATCCTATCCTGCCCTGCATTGCTTCTATTCTCTCTTTGGATCCTGTCCCTCCCCAAGAGTGTTGACTTCAAATTACTCCCTCCTCCCATTGCCCTCCCTTCCATCATCCCCTCCACCTTGCTTATCCCCTTCTCCCCCACTTTCCTGTATTGTAAGATAGGTTTTCATACCAAAATGAGTGTGCATTTTATTCCTTCCTTTAGTCGAATGTGATGAGAGTAAACTTCATGTTTTTCTCTCACCTCCCTTCTTTCTCCCTCCACTAAAAAGTCTTTTGCTTGCCTCTTTTATGAGAGATAATTTGCCCCATTCCATTTCTCCCTTATTCCTCCTAATATACTTCTCTCTCACCGCTTAATTTCATTTTTTTAAGATATGATCCCATCCTATTCAATTCACTCTGTGCTATCTTTCTCTGTGTGTGTGTGTGTGTGCATGTTTGTGTGTGTGTGTGTGTGTGTGTGTGTGTGTGTGTAATCCCACCAACTACCCAGATACTGAAAAGTTTCAAGAGTTACAAATATTGTCTTTCCATTTAGGAATGTAAACAGTTCAACTTTAGTAAGTCCCTTATGACTTCTCTTTGCTGTTTACCTTTTCATGCTTGTCTTCATTCTTGTGTTTGAAAGTCAAATTTTCTTTTCAGCTCTGGTCTTTTCATCAAGAATGCTTGAAAGTCCTCTGTTTCATTGAAAGACCATTTTTTCCCCAAAGTATTATACTCAGTTTTGCTGGGTAGGTGATTCTTGGTTTTAGTCCTAGTTTCTTTGACTTCTGGAATATCATATTCCATGCCCTTTGATCCCTTAATGTAGAAGCTGCTAGATCTTGTGTTATCCTGATTGTATTTCCACAGTACTTGAATTGTTTCTTTCTAGCTGCTTGCAATATTTTCTCCTTGACCTAGGAACTCTGGAATTTGGCCACAATGTTCCTAGGAGTTTCTCTTTTTGGGTCTCTTTCAGGCAGTGATCAGTGGATTCCTTGAATACTTATTTTGCCCTCTGGTTCTAGAATATCAGGGCAGTTTTCCTTGATAATTTCATGAAAGATGATGTCTAGGCTCTTTTTTTGATCATGGCTTTCAGGTAGGCCCATAATTTTTAAATTGTCTCTCCTGGATCTATTTTCCAGGTCAGTTGTTTTTCCAATGAGATATTTCACATTATCTTCCATTTTTTCATTCTTTTGGTTTTGTTTTGTGATTTCTTGGTTTCTCATAAAGTCATTAGCCTCCATCTGTTCCATTCTAATTTTTAAAGAACTGTTTCCTTCAGTGAGCTTTTGAACCTCCTTTTCCATTTGGCTAGTTCTGCTTCTGAAAGCATTCTTCTCCTCTTTGGCTTTTTGAACCTCTTTTGCCAATTGAGTTAGCCTATTTTTCAAGGTATTATTTTCTTCAGCATTTTTTGGGGTCTCCTTTTGCAAGGTATTGACCTGCTTTTCATGCTTTTCTTGCATCTCTCTCATTTCTCTTCCCAGTTTTTCCTCCACCTCTCTAACTTGATTTTCAAAATCCTTTTTGAGCTCTTCCATGGCCTGAGCCCACTGAATATTTATTTTGGATATTTGGGGTACAGAAGCCTTGACTTCCATGTCTTTCCCTGATGGTAAGCATTGTTCTTCCTCATCCAAAAGGATGGGAGGAGATATCTGTTCCCCAAGAAAGTAACCTTCTATGGTCTTATTTTTTTCCCTTTTCTGGGCATTTTCCCAGCCAGTTACTTGACTTCTGAGTTTCCTCTCCATACCCACCTCACCTCCAGATCTGCCCAGCTAGTGCTTAGAGGCTGAGATTCAAATGCTGCTTCCCAGCCTCAGGGCTTTGGGCAGGGGCGGGGTTGTTATTCAGTGTGAGATTAAGTTCAGGTGGTCAGATGGAGGCAGGGCCACCACACAGGGCTCAGTTCCCTCAGGGGGTTTATGTGGAGACCTTCAACAATGGATCTGAGCTCCTGCCTGCTTTGGGAGCCCCTGTCTGTTCTGCCTCTGCTGCTGCCTCCCGAGGGGGCCTGAGTCATAGGGGACACCCCACTCCCATCTCAGCCAGCCAAAGAGACTCTCTCACTGACCTTTGGTGCCTGTGGGTGGAGGGACCTGCGCTGCTGCTGGAGATTCTGTCCCTGAAGTCTGCTTGGATCTGCTCCTCTCAGCACCATGCGGCCAGGGCAGGGCTGGGCTCTGCTCCGGGTCTGGGGCACGACGGACCTTTGGTGTTGGTTTTTCAGGTCTCTCTGCAACAGAAATCTCCTCCATTCCATTGTTCTGTGGCTTCTGCTGCTCCAGAATTTGTTGGGAGTTCTTCTTTATAGGTATTTTATGGGCTGTGGGTTAGGAGCTAGCATATGTGTATCTTTCTACTCCACCATCTTGGCTCCTCCCCCCCTTTTCATTTTTCTGTGGGGATGTAGACATGAGTCAAATTCTGATGTTCACAAGGAATACCCTGGGTTAGGGAATGACTTAAATAGATGTTAGACAAAAACTCACTCAGTAGATGTTAGACAAAAACTCACTAAACTGAGCTGGATCTGTGTGAGCCCAGTGGTCCAATTCTGGGCCACAGACTGCATATACCTACGCCTTCTACTCATATTCTTGCCAGAACCCTTTCCCTCCATGTTCTATGGTACTCTCCTGGGGATGACACAGGCAAAGCAGAATGATGGTATGATGATTAGATGATAAAACATTTGAGCTGGATGGTATTATGGAAATTAAGTCCATTTCCCTCATTTTGAAGGTAAGACATTAGACTTGTCAGAGGCCACACAGCTAGTCCATGACAAAATCAGGACTAGAACTCAGATCTCCTCCCTTCTAAATCTAGTAGTGCCTAGGGTTGCTGAATGGTACCCTATAACCTACATTCCTTCCAAGCTCCAAATGGGATCTGGAATCAGAGATAAAGCAATTTCAGGCAAGTCAGGTATCAGGTCACTTTGGGAATCAACCCATGATACCAAGGTAAGATGCCATATGATTATAGTTCTAGGGTATGATGACACCAGAATTCCTCTCTCATAAAAATGTTTTTCATATTCTTATACTTCTGACAGCCACTAGCCATTGGATAGATTCGTCACCTACCCCTATGTTGTTGTTCTTTCTGATCTGAGAAGATCCTTTTAGATCAGTTTATTGATTCAACAAACACGGAATAAACACCAAATACATACAATTTACTATTCAAGGAGCTGGCAGAGGAATCCTCTATTGCCAACCCTACTCACCAAAGCCTTGAAGATAATGATGCCTATATTTTCAATGAGCTAGTTCCAGTACAAAACAAGTGTTAGGCATAATTGTGAAGGCAAAGTTTATATTTAATATCAGATTCTCACTTTCACAGTTACTAGCAAGGGTGTCCCAAGACCTGAACCTGCTCTTTCTGGCCATAGGCCCTCCTTTTGCATGTCCTTTCCGGTTTCTTAGGCTTCAAACTTCCCCACCCAATTCTCATCTCCTCAGAACCCAAGGTATTAACTAGCTAATGTGATAAATCTAAGATATTAGCTAATCTGATTTTTTAAAAATTCTATGATAGTGTGCTAATAGGCTAAAACATAAGTATGTTCATTTTGAAAGAGACTTTCTAGATTCACTGTTCCTGCACTGTATCTTTACTGTCTATGTGTATCCTCTTCAATGTTAGGAATTTCATGAATACTACAAAAGCCTAGAAGAAGACATAATTTTTTTAAATAAATGGGACCTGGTAAATAAAGTTTTCTGGTATCAGGGACAAGGAGGTATCCAGTGACAAAGTCCATGCATCAGACTACCTGTGTCAGGATGGTTTTGATCTTAGCTTCTGACAGCTGGGGAAAAGTGAACCAACAGCTTTGATGAAGGTCAACATTTGAAGAAAAGTGCTTTATTTGACACTTTGAGAGAAGTGACAAGGAAGATGTGAGGCTTTCCCACCTTCCCACTAGACTTTCCCCTCAGCCTTCATAGACTCATGACTCTCAGAGCTGAAATAAATCCAAGAAGACATGTTGTTCACTCTCTTAGCCAATGTAGTCAAGTAAGGGCACAGCATTGTTACAAGGAAAGAAAAGAGCTGGCGCCTTGCGTCATATAGATGGACCATGGAGCATCACATCTGAAAGCAGAGCCAGAGCCTCTAAGGAGGAAGTGAACCCACGCAATTGCCACTTTCTTACCCCCCACCAAAAAACACAGAGAACTGGAAAGATAAGGAGAGGTAGAAAAGGGGAAGGAAAAAGAGAGTGTCGGAGGAGGAAAGAGAATAGTTAATTTTTACATAGTACTTACTATGTGCCAGACGTATTATAGCTAAAAGCTATAATAATTTAAATATATAATATAATTATAATATAATAATTACATAACGATATAATAACAATAACTAATATTTATGTAGCACTTACTATGTGCCAGACGCTATTAAGCACTTTTAATTATTTCATTTGATCCTCACAACAACCTGAGAAGGCTATTATTATAGGTGAGGAAACTGAGGCAAACAGAAGTCAAGCAACTTGCTCAGGTTCATATAGTTAGTATGTGATTGAAGTCAAATTTGAACTCTGGTCTTCTTAATTCCAAGTCCAGGGCTCTATCCACTACAGTACCTGGCTGCCCAAGAAAAAAAAGATCACATTGGTCAAGGACCAGAAGCTTTCCAGTTCCCATCATGGTGCACTTACCAGCCTGATCCAAGAGCTAGTGGGGCCCAGAATGGGTTCCAAAGAGATGTAAAACACCCCAGAGCTGTAAGATACCTTAACCAAGGGCACCTCATGCTGGCAGCTCTAGGAATCACCTCTTTCCTCAGTCATTTTGATTATCGGATTCTTCATGGCCCCATTTGGGGTTTTCTTAGCAAAGATACTGGAATGATTTGCCATTTCCTTCTCCAGCTCATTTTGGAGATGAGAAACTGAGGGAAATAGAGTTAAATGACTTTCCCAGGGTCACCCAGCTATTAGTGTGTCTGAAACCAGATCTGAACTCAGGAAGATGAGTTTTCCTGATTGCAGGTCCAGCACTCTGTCCACTGCACTACCTTTGTGCCTTATTTTGCTGGGATCCAAGCCTCCACAACACTTTCCATGGTCTCTGCCAAGCCTCTGCTTTCCAAGGCTCATTTATCTGTTGTATTGCAAATGTGCACTCCTTGTGGTCAGGGACTGTTTTAATTGCTTATATTTGTATCTCCAGTGCTTAGCACAGAGCCTGGCACAGAGTGAGTGGACCCAGAGTCCACCAAATTGCTATTCTATGATGGTACAACCTTCTGTCTCTTAGATTTAATGACAACCATATAGACTTACAAGGAACAGTATGGTACAATGGGAAAGATACTGGCTTTGGAATCAAGGGTTCAAATTCCAGCCCTACTACCTGTTTGCTGACTCTATGATCTTGGATCCCTTCATCCCATTGGCTCTAGGTTCCTTTATACATAAAGCAAGGGGATTCAACTGGGTGGCCTTGGGGTTTCTCCCAACTATGGTACTATAATCTGTAAGATGGAGGAGCTAAACTCCAGGATTTCTTATCCTGGGGTTCATTAACTTGTTTTCTTAATAAATATATTTTGATATTTATATTTTATATGTGTAAATTATATATAATATATTTATATTTCAATATGATTGGTTTCCTTTCATAATCGGATATATTTTGTTATATACATCTAAAGATGTGATTCTAAGAAGTTGTCTACAAATTTCTAAGGAGAGGTCTATAGACTTCATCAGACTGTGTAAAAGAAGGTCTATGAAAATTAAGAACCTATGAACTAGATGATTTCCATGCTTTCTTCCAGTAGGTCTCTTGACATTTTTAAACTTAGCTTGGAAAAAGACCATTCATAGCTCTAAGAAAGCAACTTCCTTCTCCCAGAACTTACTGACTTCAGGAAGAGGGGTTTTGATGGAAAGAAAGGAGAATAAACAGACACTAGGAGATTACTAATATGGCTCCTTAAATACCGCCTCCCACCCCCCTTCCTCTGGAGGCAAGCGGCTCTGGGTCTGAGGATTATAAGACTTTTGACCCATCCAGGTGAAAGCATCAAGTCCCTGGTGGACTAGAGAAATTAATTAACTGCTAGGGTCTCACCATCCTTACCTCCCACCCCTTCAGGGCCACAGAACTGTGAGAACACTTTAACCTAAAGACCAGAGTTCCACTAAAGCTCTGTGTATATCTTGGGTGGGTGGGTGGCTGGGGAGCTGAAGGGGAAGGAGAATGGGAAGAGGCCTTCTTTGCATAACAAATGAAAAGCCAGGGCTGCTATGGAGAGGGAAGGCATGTGTGGGAAAAGAGCAGGGAGGTGAGGTTTATAAATCTCAGCCAAGAATATGAAGCCATATGACCTAGCCCTAAACTTGGGATCTCTTGGGAATGAGCTCTATGACTTTCCTTTCAGATCCCTAAAGCAGACACAAGAGCAGCCCATTCCTGCATCTGTTTCTTTACTGGACATTGTTAGCCACTGATGGATGGAAGTGCCTCTTCCATCCCACTCCACTTTTTCCAGCATTTGTTGCTAAGAAGGGTTAGTTAGGGTAGCCCTTGCTGGGATTATCCAGGCAGTCTTGGATTCTGAGTCAATCTGCCAAACACTTCAGAGGAAAGCGATTTCTCCTCATGGGTATCTTCTCAGAGCTTGCTACCCCTTTAACCTAGTGCTAGAATAGATGAAGCCTGGAGTGATTAAGTGGGCCCACTAAGCATAACTCTCACAAGGATACAATACCTAGGGTTTTGTCTCAGGGCCCAGAAATTTAAAAGTTGTTGATAGTACTTGTACTTCATCAACAGGTTAAAAACAATGACTGACATATAATAAATGCTTAACTAACTCTCATTGTTGAGTTTAGCATCTAATTAACAAGAAGAGTTAAAGCAGGACACTCCCAGGTGGAACTCCTTCCTAACCTGGCCCACCTTGGGTCTTCCCCTTATCAGTCTCCCCAGAAGCAACATCACAATGTCCCAGTGTCTTTATCCACATAGTACCTTTTTTAAAGTACTGAATTTTATTTTTTAGTGTGTAGTTAACAGTTACCCACAAATATTTCTTCCAAAGTTTTGCCATGGTCCTATTCTCTAACCATCTCCACTTCTCTCTTCCTGGAAACTTAGATTCTCCCCTTAAGACTTGATACGTGAGACTTCTTTGGCTGTATTCCCAATGGGAAAAGGACCCACATGGACAAAAACATTTATAGCAGCTTTTTTGTGATGGCCAGGAATTGAAAAATGGGGGGATGCCCATCAACTGGGGAATGGCTGAACAAGTTGTGGTATATGAATGTAATGGAATACTATTGTGCTATAATAAATGATGAACAGGTGGACTTCACAAAAATCTGGGAAGTCATCTATGAACTGATGCTGAGTGAAAGGAGCAGGAACGAGATAACACTGTAGACAGTAATGGCCACATTGTGCAAAGACTAACTTTGAAAGACTTAGCTCTTCTCAGCAGTGCAAGGATCTAAGACAACTCCAAAAGACTCATGATGGAAAATGCTATCACCATCTAGAGTAAGAATGATGAAATCTGAATGCAGATTGAAGCATATTATTTGTTCTCTCTTTTTGTTTTGTTTTGTTTTTTCTTTCTCATGGTTTCTCCCATTCATTCTAATTCTTCTTTACAACACAACTAATGTGAACATATATTTAATAAGAATGTATATGTAGAGCCTTTACCAGACTGCATGCCATCTGGGGAGGGGAAGTGGGAAGGAGGTGGAGAAAATTTAAAACAAAAGCTTATAGAAATGAATGTTGAAAACTAAAATTAAATAAATTAATTTAAAGAAAAAAAAAAAGATTTAGTAGGTGAGTTTTTTGCCTTTTCCTCAAGGAAGATGAGTCACAATGGCTAGAGCACTGGACTTGAAATCAGGAAGACTCATCTTCATGAGTTTGAATCTGTCCTTACTTATCTGTGTGACCCTGGGCAAGTCACTTAGCCCTGTTTGCCTCAGTTTTCTCATCTGAAAAATGAGTTGGAGAAGGAAAGTCAAACCACTCTAGGATCTTTGCCAAGAAAACCCAAAGGGAGTCATGAAGAATCCAACACCACTGAAATGACACAACAACAGACCTCCACAACACTTCCCACATCCTCGGCCAAACCTCGGTTTTCCAATACTCCTTTACCTATTGACTTCCCCCATTAGAATATTGAGGGCAGGGCACAGGGTCGGGCACACAGTAAATACTTAAACAAAGGCTTTAGCTATCTCAATGAAGTGCATTCCTTCCTTACCTTTATCTGAGTCTCTTTAAGATGTGGCTGAAATATCCTCTTCTACATCAAGCCTTTCTTGTCTTTCCCAACTGTGTCCTCCCCAAACTATCTTATATGTAACTGCTTTGTATCTCATTATATTTACTCACTTGATATGTATGCTGTGTATAATTACATATGCACTTACTGTCCTTATTAGAATGTAGGCTCCTTACTCATAGTATTATTTCATTCTTTGTTGTTAGTGTTTCCGGTGCCTGGCACACAATGGGTGCATAATGTGGGTGGAGGAAGCAATTCTCTATTCATAGGAGAACTAGAAAGAGGATTGTATAAAAAAACACCACAGAGGGTGATCTCAGGGTCTAAGGTGTGTTCTCAAGGTCTCTCCTGCCCCAACAAAATTTGTTTTAAAAAGTCACTTTGGGAAGACGCTCTTGGTGTCTTGCCCTGGCAATAGAATTACCAGTAGGTAGAGTTTTGTCATTGAATCTCACCCATCAATTGGCAATCAGGGTGACCTGTGACCACCTGAACCTCCCTCCAAAAAAAGGTCTTCTCTCCTCTCTGTGTTGGAGATAAAGAAATTGGGGGAATCGGCACTATTCTTTTACTCTTCTTTTGTCAACAAAAAAGTGATGCTAGTCACATTGTCAGACGATTGTCCATAAGAAATCTCCTGCAGGCCAATTACCCCACACCATAAAGTTGTGGAAGAGAAATAGAAGAATAGGATGGCAAATATGAGGAAGGAACAACTCAGCTCCTAGCCCCATCGCACACAGGACCACCGAGGTTTTCCCTACTAAAGCTAATGAAGATAAGCACACTGCCTACTTGCCCAAACTTGACCCCACTAACTACAAATTTCAGGATGAATGGATAGTATTACATACCTTAGCTGAGGTCTAAATATATTAGTTTAGAGAAGTGAGAGTAGGTTAAGGTTTTTTTCTTGGCCAGATTAGAAAGAGGGTGATTGGTGGTTCTTGAACCTAGAGCACCCCAGGGCAGGGAGGAAGGAAGGTGAAAGTCGGAGCAGCCCATAGGGCAAGGAAGGGCAAAGCTCTGAGGTGCTGCCTCAGTGAGACTCATTCTATGGAGCCAAGGAAGCTGGATAAAGATGAGGTGGAGTGAAGCCTGTTTCTACTTAGAAACTTCTTTGTCACCAAATCTTGCCTAGTAAGGTAAGGAAAGGGCAACCACATTTTTTTTTTTAATCTTTGTTTAGTTTTTATTTCCTAATATATCCCTCCTACCCTCCTACATAACCAGCCATCTCTTATAACAAAGATTTTTTTTTTCAAAAAAAAGACCTAAATGTAGTACAACAAAACCAATAAACATAACTTTATGGCCAACAGTATCTGCAACATTCCACACTCATAGTCTCCCATCTCTGAAAAGAAAGGAAGGGGCATCCACATTTTCAAAGAAACTTATAACTTAAGGCTGCTTTTATCATCACTCCTTCATATTTTAACTCTTCCACCAGCCTCTTCCCTACCCACACTCCATCAATATATCACTCAGGGTCTATTTTTTGAAGAATAAGAAATAAACCAGGACTCTCAGAGCCAGGAGCCTGCCTGGGCCCTGCTGCCTAAATTATTTTGTGAACTAGCTTATATTGAGGTTGATCTGACTTCCTGTCCTCACCCACTGCCTACCCTCCTTCTACCACCGTCCATCACCCCCAGAGAGATGAGACCAGATTCCAGAGCAGCAGAGGAGTTACCAGGGAAATAAGAGCTAATGGGAAGGGCCCAGCAAAAGGCTTGCTTAGAATGACCTATCAACCTGAGGTAGAGGCTTAACTAGAATGAGGCACAGGTCACGCCCCTAATAAATCTTTAACTCTGAGCCCCCTTCATTCCCCCCATCCTAGAGTTGCCGGGGCCTGAACTAGGAGAGCGTAAAGATGAAACCAGGAAAGAAAGGGCACAGAAAGGGTACAATACACTCTGTCTGTTTTCATATTCTTTTTAGGCAGTCTTTTCACTTTCCTTTCCTTACAGGGTTTTGTTTATTAGTTCTCCCTAAGTATCCCTGAATGTATCTTGAAAATAGGATGATAAGTCCCATGAAGTCAGGGACTGTAGCTTTTCTCATTCCCTTGTTACCTTGTGGTTTAACCAGGTGCTCCCTAGTTTCCTAAACAACATGTGCTCAATATATGCGAATGAATGAATGAATGATGGGAATGAATGGAATGGGCCATGTCGAGAGGGTAGAAAAAGTCATTGAATCTTCCAGAGAGTTAAATTACTTTCTATTTTCTATAAATCTTTCAAATCAACAATCTATCTTTTTTCACTTAGTAACAACCTCTCAATCTTGAAGGCTTGTAAGATACCTTCCTACATCTTTTCTAGGCCCAGAACCACTATTCTTCAGTTGTCATGGCAGCAAAAGTAGAATTCCCACTGGCACCAACCACAGAGTTTTGCTGAAGTGCGGTCATCTGGGGTCATCTGGGCATGGAGTAGACAGCCACAGACTGGCTTATGTTCAAGGTATGAGAGACAACTTGAGGCAGTGAAAAGACCCCTGGGCTTGGAGCCTAAAATGCTTTGATTCAAGATCCATATTTTCCAGTTATCAGCTATGTGACTTTGGGCAAGTCTCAGTTTCCTTTTCTGAAAATTATTGATAATATTTGTGCAGCCTCCCACATATGATTGTTGGGAAAAGGAAGCGCTAAATTAAGTTGCTATTGTTTGGTGAACAAGAGGAGTCTAGGATGTTTATAACGATTTTTTATATATCAGTATATACATCAGTTTATACAAGGCAGCTAGGTGGTGCAGGGGATAGAGCACCAGTGCAGGAGGCAGGAGGATCTGAGTTCAAATCTCACCTGAGACACTTGACATTCACTAGCTGTGTGACCTTAGGCAAGTCACTTAACCCCAGCTGCCTCATCCTGGGTCATCTCCAGCCATCCTGATGAATATCTGGTCACTGGATCCAGATGGCTCTGGAGGAGAAGTGAGGCTGGTGACTTGCACAGCCCTCCCTCACTCAAAACAAAGTCAAGTACAAGTCATGTCATCATTTCTCTGATGGCACAGTCTTCTTTGGCAATGAAGGAAACACACAGTTTATACATCAGTAACTAGTTTTGTACCTAAGGCAAGTTCCAAGAACTATTCTCCAATTCAGTCCTATTTACAATTTCCTTGTCCCCTACTATCTTGGGTCTATTGTACCAAATGCCTCATTTCCCCAATCTTATACCATCACGGCTACTCTCTGAGGTAATACGTTCATGCATGCCCGCACGCACACACCACACACCCAACACACACGCCCCAGAGTCATTTTTTCATTTAACTTTTTTCAATTATTAAAAATCTATTTTTCTCTTCCTCCCCTAGCCCACCTACTTATTTCCCTCCCAGATGTGCCTCTGACACAGCTGTCTTCTCAGCCCAGGACTTCCATCAACGCCCAGGAGTTGCCCTCCACCTTGCTGGCTCCCCTTCTCCCACTGCTGAGTTCCCCCAAGGGGTGTCCATCCTGGAGGCTAGGCTGAGGCAGTCCATGATTCATTCTTCTCCAGGCTGGGCTCCTCTAGATTTTTTCACCATGGCTCATCTGCCTTCTTACTCCAGAACTTCCCTCAGAGAAAGTACCTTTTTTCTCCCTCCTCCTTTTTTAATTCTCTTTTATGTTTTATCTTCCTTGACTAGAACATAAGCTTTTTGAGGACAGGGAATTCTCTCTTTTAGTTTGTATTTATATCCCCAGCACTTAGCACAGAACCTGGCATGTAAGAAGCACTTAATAAATGCTTATTGCCTGCTGGACCTCCATCAAAAAGAAAAGTAAAACCCTTGTAACAAATATGCATCATCAGACAAAACTAATCCCACTATAGCGGTCCTGCCCCAAAATTCCATGTCTCAGTTTGCACCCTCAGTCCATTACCTCTCTGTCAAGAGATGATCAGTATGTTTTATCACGTGTCCATTGGAATCATTATTGGTCATTCATTGTATTGGTCAAAGTTCTTAAGGCTTTCAAAATTGATTTTCTTTACAATGTCCACAGATTCACTTGGATACTAGCCTTTAACAGCTATCCCAACCAACTCCTCACTGCCTTCAACCATAAATTTTTAGAGTGGCAAATGAGTAGTTTCCAGGTTGGCAGATGAATTCTTCTAGGCTACTGCTTGTATCTTTCTACCCTAATAATATTAGAGCACGAGGTAAGTCTAAGCCCCCTTTTATCATACATTTCATATATAGTATACCATATTCAACATATTTCATACATATCCAACCTATTTTAGCTGTATTATTGCTCATTTTGGGCATTTAATTCTCTATACAGTTATTCCTTCCATATCACAACTTTTCCCATCGCCATTTTGCTATATCATGGGTTGACATAAGCAATTAAATGAGAACTTTAGGGGAGTTTTGCAGAAGCTGCAGATGATACATGAAGGCCAGCAGACAACAAAGAGCCTACAACCAAACATTAGCCCAAATTTTACAATAAGGTATTGCAAACACACCACAGAAGAAAAAGAAAAATTCAGACCTCTTCTCTAGTATAAAGAGAGGGCCAAAATTTTTTTTGCAGATTTTCCAGATCATAGAGGCAATGTGTCCTTGATCCCTGTAATGTGAAAGGGACAGCTATTCTATTGATGACTCTTACATATATGTTAATCTTTTCTCCCCAATAAGACTCTAAGTTACTTGAAGGCAGAGACCACATCTTAGACTTCTTTTATGCCTTCTTCCTTTTTCTCTGCCGTCTCTATCCCAGGACTTGGGGTAAACAGAATCAGTGAGCTTCCAAGGCCAGCTTCTGAGTCCAAGAGCAACTGGTTCTGACATTAACCAGTTGTATGACTATGGATAAATCACTTAACCTCCCTGAACCTTAGTTCAAGGCCAGGTTGTCATCTGCTACATGGAAGATCTTCAAGGCAAATACTATGGTTAGGTGGAAAGCACCAGTCTGAAGCTCTCTGAGAAGGGTGAGAGTTGTGCTGGGAATAAATAAATGAGTGCAGATTGCAACCTATCCAAGATGGGTGCCTATCCTATTCAACTCTTATCTAATCAGTGTTTGTCCCAGGGAGTCCACCCAACATGCTGGAGGCCTTCCTTAATTTCTCCCCATATCTTGAGGGTAACAGAGGGCAGTACTCTGACTGTCGGCTTGACCCCCCTCATTCTTACCAGCACTTCCTGTCATATAATTTCTCAATAACATACTTTACTCTTAGTTAGAAATATCTCTGTTGGAATTGACAGCTCAGTGCTTCCCAACCAACTCTCCCCTTGGCTTACACTGTCATTCCTTTTCTCAAAGCATCATAGAACTTAGAGCTGGAAGGGACTTCAAAGGTAATATAACCCAACCACTTCATTTTACAAATGAGGAAACAGGCCTGGAGTCATTGTCACTTCCCTGAGGTCCCCCAGGTAGAAGGTAACAGGGCCAGGCTTTAATCCCCCATTTGCTGACTCAACCTAGTGCTCTTTCTACTACACCAAAGGGTCTCATGTTCCTTTAATACAAATAGTGTTTTTATTGGACATTGTCAATGTGGGATTTTGTTTGACTATACTTATTAAGAGAATTTTCTTTTTTTCGTTGCTCAGTTTGGGGGGGAGGAGGGAGAGGGAGAGAAAATAAATGTTTAATAATCAGAATTTGAACTAAATTTTGGGGGAAAAAGATATAATGCTTTTGGTTTCCTTAGTTCCAGTCTTCTGAGTTGGAAAACAGAAGACATGTTGGAGCAAATGGTTCTCTAAGCAACAGGGGCACTATCTCCTTCATCTTTGGGGCCCCAGGTATTGAATTAATATCCCCATCAAAAGGGAATATTAAAGTAGCTTAGAGGGGGAGCAGAAAACTGACACTGACGGCTTTAGGGGGATGAAATTGTCAAGATGGATAGACCTTCAAATCTTCTCTTGCTCAACTCATGTCTGTCCAATTCTATACAGACCTATATTTGTAGACCTACTTACAGTTCTACTCCCTTTGCCACCCTTGTATTTCTTTTCTCTATTACTTCTCTTCCATCTACTCCAATGCCCTAGATTCATTTACTCTTTAAAAGGAATTTAAGTTATCTGATCTAACCTCCTATTCAGTATAAGAACACCCTCCACCCCATACGTATAAAAACTTCCATTAGGGTAGTAGTTATCTACACTCTCCTTGGGTCAGTATAGTAGTATAGTAGAACAGGAAGGTTTGCAGTCAGAACTCTCTGGGTATTTGTCCCCTCATCTATAAAAGAACAGAATAGACTTGGCAACCTTTAAGGTTCATTTCTGCTTCAAAGTCCTATGAGCTTATGAGCCTATGACTGCAATAGACTTCTCTGCTGCACTCAGCCAGTTCATTTGAGCTCATCTTAACCAGAGCCTCCATGCAGCACTTTTGGGCTCTAGAGGTCTGGGAATCGTACCCTGTGTGTTCATGGGACAATCAGAGCAGGGATTCTTAACCTTTCTTGCGTCATAGACTCTTTTGACAGTCTGATGAGGTCCATGGATCCCTTCTCAGAATAATCTTTTTGACTGAATAAAATTAAAAACATATCATTACAGGAGAAACCAAGCATATTCAAATAGTTATGAAAACAGTTTTAAAAGACAAAAGAAAAAAAGTTCACAGAGTGAGGTTAAGAACCATTGGCTTGGATCCTTCACTATACTGCCCAACCCTTGGCTGTTCATTTTGGTTATCTCTCTGCTATGAAGAGCAGAGTTTTATTGCATCAAAAATACAGGCATCTACAAAACGTAACGCTGAACACGACTTTTTGTTCTGACCCCACCCTATGAGTTGTCCTCTAGGCTATTGTCTGACTTGTCTATCCACAGTCTTGCTTCTCAGGCTGTTCCTACTTCTTTTCCAGCCACAGCAGAGGCTTGTCTGTGTCTCACTGTGGACAGCATTCCCAAATACATTGCTAGGTTTGGAAGAATTATGAGGAAAGAAACTTTAGGGATCTGGAGGAATATTTAAAGTCCAGCCTCACTAAGCACACCCTTAATAGTCAGATCAAAACCATAACACATTCAGTTTATTAGGAATTACCAGAATGTGGCAAACAAAAAGTATCCAACATACAGACACCCTGTCCCAGGGTCATACAGCTGGTGTCAGAATTATGTTTTCCCTCTTGACTTTAAGCTAGGTGTCCTAGTGGATCAAGATCTAGACTCAGGGTCAGGGAGATCTGAGTTTGAATCCTGTCTCAGACTCTTACTAGCTATGTGACCCTGGGCAAGTCACTGAACCTCTCAGAGACTTAGTTTTCTCATCTGTAAAATGAAGGGGTTATACTGGATGACCTTTCCAGCTCTATTTATGGTTCAGTAATCTATTAGACCACAACGAGTATTTTAATATAGATGAGACTGGGGCAGCTAGGTGGCACAGCAAATAGAGCACCAGCCCTGGAGTCAGGAGGACCTGAGTTCAAATGCCATCTCAGACACTTGACACTTACTAGCTCTGTGACCTTGGGCAAGTCACTTAACCTCAATTGCCTTGCCTTCCTCTCTCAAAAAAAAGAGCTTAATATGGATGGGACAACAACCCTGAAAGCCTAACCTCCACTCACAATTCAGTGTACAAGCCAAGGGCCAGAAGATTATAGGTTTTCTCCTTGAATGGGGCATCTATTCAAAGACGTTCAGTGAGATTGAAAAAGACAGCCACCTATGAAATGTCATATTCTGTGGAAGGAAAAAGAACATTTAAGTGCCGGGGGTGGTTCATTCCCCACCCTTAGACACTATCACTCTTGCCCTGTGTCATGGGTAGCTATGTGTGTATGTAAAATATGTATATATATGCTTATACATACAAGCAATGTGACATAGATATAGATAAAGAGGTAGACTGAGGGAGAGAGAGTTACCTATCCCATAAACCCTACCTTTTCTGTTTAGCTCTGTGTTCTGAGTTACTTTTCCACTGCCACTCCACTCCTACCCCTCTCTACCCAGCTCAGTGGTTCTGCCACATAGTCCCATGCTGGGGCAGCATATGGTTTTAAATCTACATTCTATGCTCTTGAAGGTGGTCAAGGGAATATCAGGGGTCCCAAAGCCTGAAGTTTTGGGAATACCTGAGAGTCAGGCCTATGTGACCACCCTGCATCAGCATTAGAGGTTTTCTGGCTCGGGGAGTCTAGGAGATAAAGGCCTCATTGATCCTATGTTCATCCCTCCTGCAACCTAAGTAGAAAGCATGGGGACATCTCCCTCCTGGCCTGGAGCCTGCTTCCACCCTGACTGAGAAGGTCAGGGACATCTCCTGGTCCCAGTCAGGAGGCCAGGCTTGTTCCCACATTACCACATGAATAGGGGCACAAGCCCCCACTGTCCACTCAAGCAAACAATTTGGCTAGCAAATTGACATAATTACAAGAGACAGAGAGAAAAGAAAGGCAGTCCCCTCCCCCGCCCTCCAGAGGGCCTGGCTCCTGCTGAGTTCCTTAGAGCCTTTGTGAGCCTCAGTGCTCAGGACTGATTAGAAATCGTGTGCCCTTTTCAAGAGCCTTAAGTGATTGGCTGCCTTAATCTGATTACAATTTACAGAACTCCTTCAGAAGGCTCTGAAGGGCCGTTCACACACATGCACACACACACACACACACACACACATATACAACACACACACACACATCAGCGCAAGCACATGTATTCTCAGCACCCACCCTCCTCCTACTTACAAGAGGCACAGTGTCTCTCATTCTCTCTTTGTGACACCCCCCTTCCTGTCCAGGTGCACCCAACTGAGAGTCCCCTTACCCACCAACACCCTTCTTTCAAGTCTCACTGTCACAGTGAACATGGACTCAGTCACCAAGAGAGTTTCTGACTCAGACTTACATACACACATAAAAGAATTCTTCTGACCTCTGCCACACAAGGTCCCCCGATTTTCCTGTCCAATTCTCATGCTGACAGCAGGATACCCGCCAAACCCCCACACCCACAGGCATCCACAGAGGAGGGAGCCTGCCTTTACTCTGCTTGGATTCTTAGCGTCCTGCTACATGTGGCTTTCTTCCTTTTTAGAATGGGAACTCTGGGAGAGCAGAGATCTGTTTTTGCTTTTCTTTGTATTTCTGGTACTTAGCATAGTGCCTGGAACACAGTAAGTGTTTAATAAATGCTCTAGCTATCTATTAATGGAGAGAGTGCTGGGTGGCAATCAAGAAGGCCTGAGTGCAAATCCAACCTCAGATACTTACTAGCTGTGACCTTAGGCAAGTCACTTAATTGCCATCTGCCTCAGTTTTCTCACTGGTAAACTGGAGATAACAGTAGCACTTTACCTCCCAAAGTTGTTGTGAGGCTCAAATGAAATATTGTTAGATGCTTAGCACAAGTGCCTGGAACATAGTAGACATTGTACAAATGCTAGCTATCATGTTATTATCATCACCATCTATCTACCTACCTATCTATATTTTTGCCAAATTATCTGGCTGAGAACAAATGTTTTCTTTGGAATTCTCCTAACCAGGGTGACAAATGTAATGCCCTCAGCTCTCCTAATGGTACAGAGTGAACTGCCCTTTGGGGATCAGACCTGTGATCTAAGGCCACCTGCCTGCCTATTAACCATGGGATTAAGAGACTTCCTTTCTCTTACCACCTCCTCAGACTCACTATCAGCTCCACCTCACACTCCTGAGGAGGTGGCCATATTTACATGAGTATTTTTTTCTGCTCCTTGGGCCAGTAGCTCCCAGGAGATTATCCATGGGGCCAGCAGGGCCCTGGAGACCACTTGAACACAGGCTGTTCCAATCTCTCCCCCCTTGGGAACTTGACTCAAGGGAGCTTTGGTCAATGGCTTCAGCCCTCCCCATCCAATTTGTACCTCTTAATCCCCTGGGCCTGAGGCCTACAATGGCATCTTTTCCCACACTTCCTTCTGGTTCACAATGACACCAACCAGCCTCTCAACTCATGTTCCCCCTCCCCTCTATCTCCTGTTTCCCCCACCATAGTACTACCTCCAAAGGGGAATGCAGTGATATAGGAGGAAAGGAAAGAGGAATGAGAAAGTCCAACAAGGATCCACAGAGGAGCAAAACAGGATGAAGCGGTGTCTAACATAATGGCTTAAAATTCAATAAATGAGGTGAATTAGTGAATGTATTAATGGAGAATTTGGGATCAGGAAGAAAGAAGGTAAGGCAGAGGAAAAAGGAAAGAATCAGGGAGCAGAAGGTGGGATTCAGGCCTTGGTCTGAATCAACTAACTCCATGATCCTACCTCCCAGGGCTGGGACAAGTGCTTAAGAATATTGTGGTTGTAATATGGTGGCTTATTACAACCCTCCCAATGTTGGCCTCATTGCCACCAGAAGGTGGAAGGTGGAAGCTACTACCTGAGCCTGCCAGTCTCTGTAAGACAGAGTGAGTGTAGTGAGGAACCTCTAGGGGATGGAGTAGCATCTCCCAGTGCTGGACCATTCTCCAGCTATTACTCCAGTTCCTGTAGGTCTTCCCATGACTAGTCTCTATTTCTTCAACTGCATAACATTTAGGAAAGCAGTTCAGAATTCTAAGAGACTGCTTCTGTCCTTTCATCCCCTTTAGGCTCCGGATCTGGTTAAGCTAGAGACCAACTTTTTGCCCTTTGGGGCCGTGACCTCTGTTATCTCTCAACATAAAGTAGGTGGATAGTATCTCAAGGCCACCAGCATCCTTTCTACTGTACTGAGATGACAATTTTTGAGGTTCTTTCCAACTCTCAACTCTATTTGCAGTGGGCAGATGCAGAAAGAAAGGAAATGTCTAATTTGCCTACGAACCTTAAACCCTTAGAGTGACTGATGGACAAGACAGTGCATCCATTCATCAATACAGACTATTGTCTCCTTCCCCAGCTACTCTAGACCCTTCTAGAAATCTCTGAACACCTTTCCACCCCAAATCTTCTTAAGACAGGACCCTCCAGGATGAGGGATGCCTGGCTCAAAGTTTATCCAAAGAATAGGGCCTTCCCTTCCTTTCCTTTCTTTGTTTCTGAAAGGGAGTGGGGTAAAGTGGTAAACATCAGAGTAGGTAGAAGTCAAAAGATTTGGGCTCCAGGACTGTCTTTGCCCCTTTCTGAGCAATATGACCTGGGCAGACTGAAATAACCTTCAGTCTCTTCAGTTTGGGTGCAGTACCATAGAATGAGGCCTGGCTTTAAATCTGATAGATCCGGTTTGAATTCTAACTTTCCTCTATTAGCTGCCTGACACTGCACAAATCTCTTTAAAGATAGGTAGTAAAGAGTTTAGGGGCGGCTAGGTGGTGCAGTGGATAGAATGCTGGGCCTGGAGGCAAGAAGAACCGTATTCTTGAGTTCAACTCTGGCCTCAGACATTTACCAATTGTGTAACCCTGGGCAAGTCACTTAACCCTCCTTGCCTTATTTTCCTTATCTGTAAAATGAGATGGAGAAGGAAATGACAAACCACTCCAGTATCTTTGCCAAGAAAACCCCAAATCACAGAGTTGGGTATTTGTGAAACAACGATTGAACAAAAGGTGCTGACGTGAGCCTCGTGAGCCCCACCCCAGCTACTCGAAGTATATTGGGGACCAGATAAAATATAATTGGGAAATGGTTAACAAAATAAATAAAAATACAATAAAATGTAGATAACATTACATTTTAAAACCAAATCAATATGTAACTAGCAGGGATCTTTTTGTTCTAATTAGTGGCCCTCCACTTCCATTTGAATTTATCACCACTTGTATAGGGGATAGAAGGCTGTAGTTGGAATCAGGAAGACCTCTCCAACTCTCCCCCTATACCTGACAGCTGTGTGTGTGACCCCGGATGAGTCATTTCATCTTCCTTAGGCTCAGTTTTCTCATCTGTAAAATCGTGGATAACGCTAGAACCGATTTCACGGGGTTTGTTACTAGGATCAAGTGAGAAAATAAATGCAAAGCACTTTGAGAATCTCCAACGCGAAAGACAGACAATGAACACCACCACCTCGCTGGGTCTCAGTTTCCTTGTCTGAAAAATGAGAATAAATAGCCCTTGCCCTGCTGACCTCAAAGAGACTGTTGTTGTGAGGAAAGCCTTAGTTCAAACTTAAGGTGCTACACAAATGTGCATTCTTATTACCGCTACTAATAATATGAAGACTATGGATGCTTGCCCCGCCTCCTTCACAGGGCTATAGTAAGGATCAAGTGAAACTGCGCGTGTGAAAGGGCTTTGAAAATGGTAAATTACTCCATGGACGAAATTATCTGTGGGTGATTAAAAAAAAAAAAACCCAGGCTCTGGCCCGTCTGCCTTTCCTTGGAGCCTGGGGGCAGCGGGGCAGTGAGCTGGGGGTGGGGGCCGGCCCCTTACAGCCCCCTGGAAGGGGCTTTCCCAGCCCTTCCCCAGCCGGGGAGCTCCGGGGGCCTGAATCAGCTGAAATCAAAGCCATCTCCCCGCCTGCCGCCTGCCGGATCCTTCCGCGGTACCCCTTTGTGAGCCGCCCCGCACCTCCTCCTTTGTCACAATGTTTTTCAATTCCGAGAAGCAAACTGTCCAATTAGAGCCGGGGCCTCTTGCTTCCATCTTTGCCGACGTTTAATTAACATGCCCCTCCTGGCAGCTGGTGACAAGTTCCAGAAACATGTTGTAAAGGGTTTTTGTCTTTACCCAGCATGGAAAATGAGGGGTGTTACATCTCCAGGAACATGAATAGGTTACGTTTCAAATCCCTCCTCAGGTGCAAGGAATAAAGTGCTTTTTTTTTGAAGGGGAGGGGGTCTTTTGCTCGTCCTGCCTTCAACACCCCCTCCCTTGGGGCAGATAAGATTTAGGCTATTGAGATCTTGGTCTCCTCCAAATGACGTGCCATTGGGAATAGCTGTCCTGCTTATGAACAGGAGATAAACAAGGTTGGGATGAGGGGGTGGGGGTGGGTAGGAGGTCTTCAAAGAAATTGACCTGGGCAGGCTGTTCCCCATCCCCATCCCTTCCGAGAGAATTTCAGAAATGGGTTATGGGGAGGGCGTGGTACATATGATCTTCCCTACAGGCTAAGGTTCCCTGGGGTCACATCCCTGAGATGGGAAGAACTGAGAATTACTGACTCCAGCAGTCTAGAGTGATGGGGAGGTTAGGACGAGAGAGAGAGTGTGTGTGAGTAGTGAAGGTGATGGGCTAAGTAAACAGCTTAACCACACCCTCAAAAAATACCTGGATGCTACACCTCCAACCCCCCCGCTAATTTCCTCCACTCGGTAGTCCAATTTGACTGTAAAGCTAGACCAAGAGAAACAGCAGAACTGTATGGACTAAAGGAGGGTTCAGGTTCAGAACCCTAGGAATGAGACTGAGTTATCTGAGGGCCATATAACACGAGTGCTCCAACTCCTGTGGGGAAGAGAACCCAAGTGTAAGGGACAAGAACACAGGAGGGAGGGAGGGAGGAGAAGACTTGTCTTTGAATAAGGTAGTGGACAAATCTCATGGAAAAGGCTGGGGATGATTGAAAGTGAGCTTCACAAAGGGGATGTCATAGGAGAAGAGTCCTGAGAGTTGAATGATTGCAAAATAACCCCCAAATTCATGTAATTCTTTTCCTTCAAAGGGAGGTGTCATATTAGAATCTTTCCAGAACTCATTTCTGATCATGATGCCACTTAGAGACAAGGGTGGGGAGAGACAAGGGGTATTCCTGAGACTATAGTTTGAGGTGGGAACCAGTCAGCAAATATCTGTGAGAAAAGATGATTCTGGTCTATCGATACCACCCCCTCTCCATCCCCAGGACAACCAGGGATATGTCCTTTGCTGCACAGTCCCTTTCCATGAACCAAATCAGCCTTTACCCTCTACTGCTGCGATAAGGGATAAAAAGGAATATAACCCTAACTTATCTCCCCTTTCCTCCACACATCAACGTCAGCAAGGACCAGGAAAATGTGGGGAAGAGGACTGGGTTGTAGCATCCCAGACCCTTCAAGGCATTCAGACTAGAGGCAGGAAGGGGGAGGATTCTGGGGCTTCATTCTACATTCACTTATTGAACCAGCTTAAGATTCTTGGGTTCCATGCCAGGTTCCATCATGAAGCCCTTTAAATCTATGCCTGTATAGGCATTCACACTCTTTACAGTGGACACCACCGCATTTTATTTGCTCAGGCCGGTATAAACAGCAATACAAGATGAAGAAGAAGGGTAGGCAGGGGGCAGGAGGACTAGGGAAGTGGAGTGGAAGTCATGAACTGGCAGGCACAGTGGCTTCACTGTCTGCTGGTTCAAGGGAATAGTTCTCTTGCAGCAGAACGCATCATCTCTCAAGATCCAGATTATCAGCCCAGAAAAATCCATGGTCTAAATGAAACTTGCCCATTCCCTCCCATCCCAAATAAAAGGAAGACACAGGCCCTGGTCTCTCACTCCCATAGGTCCTATAACCTAAGCATAGACTCCCTGGTTCCCATCCCTCTGGAACCTAGTTTCAGGCTACTACCCCCTTTGTCTGTTCCTCTTCCTCTTTACTCAGACCTTTCCTAGGCAGCATGTCAGTCTCTGCCGTAGAGGTTCTTTGAAGAGTGAAAAATCCTGTGCTTGGAGGTAGGAGGCTGAAGGTAGAGAAGTGGATGGGCTGAAAATCCAGAGGGTAGAGGTGGAGAGCAGGTCAGTGCATCAAGTCTGGCTCCCAGGAAAAACTTACTCTCATTTCTGAGTTCACCAAGGCTGAGATGGTCCAAGGGAGGCCTGCAGTTGAAAGAGGCCAAAAATACTTTGTCACATATCCACTGGCCTTCTGAAACACAGAGGGCTAGGAAAGCTAGGGAACTTAACTCTTGGAGCCTGCTGACTTTACTCTTCCTTAATTAAGGGAGTTAAGGAGGCAGCTGCTCATCTTTCCCTTTACTGTCTGAACCCTTACATGCCTAGCCTTGCTGGATTCCCCAAGGGTTTTATCTGTTAAGCATCAGAACAACCCTGGCCTCTACTGCAGGCCTAGCCACTTTCAAGGCCTACAGATAAATTTCTTAGCCCCAGAGCATCAGCAGGATTCAATGACAGTGCCTTACGTTTACATGGAACATCTCTCTCTCTTGGCTCATGTGTTCTTCCCAACAATCTTGTGAGGTAGGCAGGGTAGATATTAGTACCCTCCATTTTATAAATGAGGGAAAGTGAAGTGACCTGCTTAGCATGACATAACTAGAAATCAATAATAGATATATAGATCTTATTATAGACTTGGAACCCTGGTCCCAAGTCTCCAAAATCCTGTACTTGTCTCCCCCAACCCCCACCACCACATTTACCAGATGCCCAATATGTGTGAAGCTCATTACTAAATGTATCACACTACACACCACAAGAGGATTAAGGAGAAGCACATCCTTGCTTCCTTTAAGACTCAGCACAAATCTCATCTTCTGTAGGAAGCCTTTCAAAGTCCTCCCACATTTGCCTGCCCTTGGAGATCCCCTTTCATTTACACACACACACACACACACACACACACACACACACACACACACACACACACACACACTGGTAGATATCTTGTGCACATAGTAATTGGCATGTGGTCTCTGCCATTAGAATGTGAGTTTCTTAAGGTCAGCGAGCAGGTTTTGCCTTTCTTTATATTTCCAGCACAGGGTCTGGCACATATCGAATGCTCAAGACAATACGTGCTTGTTGACAGATTGCCTACCGCTCAGGTAGAGTTACACAGATGTAACTGGATTTTCAACCCATCCACTTCTCTACCTTCAGCCTCCTCTACCCCAACAGAACACCCATATTCTTTCTCTCTCTTCTTTGATTTGCCAACCCAAGGGATCCCAAATTCTAAGGGACTGTGGCAGGTAGCGTTTAATAAGCGAAATGGCTGTTCATCCCATGTGCCCAGCTCAGCTCTAGGCGGGTTCTGGGCATTTGGATCCTGGACTAGAGAGGTTGGGAGCCATAAACCAGCTCTGGCTGATCATGTTTTGCTGATACGATCAATTGTGTAGTCCGTTTGCAAGTTTGTGTCTGCTCTTGTAGGGTGCAAGCTGTGCTTTGCCTTTCTCCTAGAAGGGACCTGCTTTCACGGGACTTCAGGTACTCTCCCACCTGCTTCTCTTCCATGGGGAGTTGGCATCTCTATTACGATGCCACAGGCTTGAGGGTAGTATCCTCATGATGGTAGCTGTTGTTTTTCTCAGTTTCAGGCACCTGCATAAAGAGAAGGTTACTAGGCCACCTCAACATGCTCTCTCCTAATCCTTTCCTAGTGCCCTACAGTGGTCGCAATTATCGTTCCTGATAAATCAGTCAGACTAATGAGGAGGGGAGAAACCCTCCATAATAGGCATATGGCATGTCATAAGTGCCACCTTGTGTTCACTTTGCATATTACACATCTCTGAATTGATATCTTCCCACCAGATAAATCCATCTCATGCTCAGGATCAAACCATCCATCAGCCTAGTGGTCTATGGGGACAAACTTCACTTTTAGAACTTTTGTTAGGTCAAGATTTTATGTCTTATTGCTTTTGGCCATAGGCTATTGAAAGACTTACAGAGCAAAGATAGGTGTAATGTGATCTTTAAAATAAATTATGAAGGTCAAAACAGAACAAAATTAGAATGAGTTTCTGAGGGTAAGAAGAGGTAACATATTAGAGCTGGTTACATAAAAGGACTCATGGGACTAATACATTCCCTTTTCATTTTAACCCGTAATCTAAAATAGGTTCTGATCTAAATTTTTAAGCAGCCGGTACAGCTAAGAGACTAATAGTTACATAGGTGTCCATGTTGAAGACTGAATATCCCACCTTTCCTGGAGGTGTTGGAGTGCAAGTGCTAGTTAAGATGACTCCCAAGAGCCAGATTTCAGTTATTCTGGGCAGAATGAAAGGTAATGTGGATGTTCCTTTTCATTCAAAGTCTCCATAGATAACAGTTCAAATTTTTGGTTAGTAAGAGAAAGAACAGAGTAGTATAACATATTCATACGATTACAGATTTAGAGCTGGGAAGGATCTAAGAAATCATCTATCCCACCGCCTCACTTAACCAATGATGAAACTAATAGGGTCCATAGAAATTAAGTAACTCCTGCACCCAAGGTCATCTAGGGGATGAATGGCAGAGCTCGGATTTAATGCCAGGGATTGTTACCCCAAATTCAGCAACCTTTGTACTGTATTATACTTCCAGAGAGGAACTTTTTGACAAAGGTAATGGTATCCGTCTCATGCTCAGGATCAAACCGCACAAATTTGGACTAACTGGGAGGAAATAGCAGAGATTCTGAATAGTTTTGTATTTTAAAAAGTAGTTTTACATACTTATAGCTTTTATATGCTTGTAGCTTTTAATATATTGGGTAAGGAGAACTGAGATAAAAGAGTCCTTTAGGGGATTTTGTTTCATGACTTGGAAAGAATGAGTTGTAATCTGATGTATTTTCAGGTTTTTCTCTCCCTTGCCGTAGCCTCTAACAGTTTTCTAATTCCTCATCCAGCTGTATCTACTCTACCACTCAAACTTGTAGACCAAGGTCTGCAACATATCCTAACTCCAGTTCCTGCCCAGTCAAAGAGTCTGGGCCCCTTGCTCAGACACCCCTTGCTTACATATCAGTTTTACAACCTTTAGTCTGATCATTGGCCCTTGACTGACTCTCTGAATTACTGACTCTTCATCAATTTGTGACATATTTCAGGGTTTTTGTCTTGATCTCCTGGACTCTCAATCTCTTGAATCTGTTCCTGGTAACTATTAGCTGAAAACAGATTTTTTTTCTCAATCACCTGAACTCCTAGCCTCTTACCTTGCCTATTACTGTTCAATCTTAGGGCAAGCCTTAATGATTTGTGCTCTGTTGACTGACTACTGTATACCAAATGGTAGGTAGATAGATGAGTATTTAGCTATCATAGTGGTAATATACATATAATTTATAGTAATATAGTTAACATACAGATATATTGGTCCACCTGACTTCACAGTAAAGATCTAGAACCCAGGAACTTGGTTACTGTATATCATATAGTAGGTATATTGATGACTACTTAGCTAATATAGTAATATATATAATTTATAGTAATAGAGTTAATATACAGACATTAGCCCATCTGAGTTCACGATCTGGTCTAGAACACAGGAACTTGATTAATATTAGGTAAGCCTTTCCTGACTCATAGCTAGTAGGTAGGTTCCCCTACCCCCAGAGTTTCCCTGGTCATACAGGGATGACGGAAGATAGCTGTATATGTACAGTTACAATTATGGTTATAGAGAGGTTGTGCTCTTTCTGAGTGGATAGATATTAAAGTTTTAGACCTAGGAGAACTTCAATAAGAGTTTTTTGAATCCAGTGAAATTAATTTACTTAGGAAAACCTTTTTGAAAATAGATAAAAGTAAGAAAAACTCCTAGCTGATTATCCCTGATTAATTTGAAATTATCTAATTTTAAATTCCAGATTAATAAAGTCTGAAATAATGAGGTTTTATTCCATATTTTACTTATAATTCTGCCCTGAATATCTGGAACCACACTAGCTATCTCTTGGGAGTCATTTTAATTAGCACCCATTTTGTGTTACCCTGGATGTTTTAAGAAGCCTAGAAATATATTTTCCTCTTGTCCCTAAGATTCTGAGAGCCAAAGAACATTTTTGCTTCCATAGTTCCCAGCAGCTAAGGAAAACATCATATGGTGACCAAGTTTCTGTCCATCATCCTGGCTACAGTCAGCTATTTCCTGGATTTATAAAATGAAAGCACCAGTACAGCTGGACTGGAAAAGGATTGCTTATCCTTTGACACTTACCTCCCAATAGACCTCATCCTCAAAGCAGTTTTCATCTGCAGGTTGTCCCCAAAATGGAAGTTTCAAAATAAAGCCTTAAAATAAAACCACCCAAGATAGGGTCAAATGAAAAGAATGAATAAATCTTCCTTCTCTTGTCCCACTCCCTTTCTGAGAAAGCCTTTATTCCCAGTTCTTCCCCAGGCTGTTCTGCTGAGAGCCAGTCTAGGCTGGTATCTGCATATGTAGATCTATGAGGAGCATGGGAATAGTCATATATTCAAGACTTTCCACAGTCTGCACCCCGCATGCCCACCCTCCCACCCCCTTTCCAGCCTGATCTCACACCTCACACCTCATCCTTCAACATGAGGTTCAGTCCAGTCCTTTCATGTGCACTGTGCTCTGGTAAATTTGTACATTTCCACGGAATCCTACCTCCATGTTCTTGTTCATTCCCTATGTTGAGGGGCCTATCTCCAACTTCTTAGTTCTCATCTTTCACCTGTTTTAGTCCTACCTTTCCTACTCCATAGACACTTAGGTGGTGCAGTGGATAGAGTGCTGAACCTAGAGTCAGGAGAATCTGAGTTCAAATGTGACCACAGACACATAGAGCTGTGTGACCCTGTGCAAGTCACTTAATCCTGTTGGCCTTACTTTTCTCATCTATAAAATGAGCTGGAGAAGGAAATGGCAAACCATACCAGTATCATAGTCAAAAAAACCCCAAATAGAGTCACAAAGAGTTGACCACGACTGAAATGACTCAACCACAAAAATCCTACTCAACTGAAATGCTACTTCCTCCATGAAACCTTCCTTGTTCCTTTGATATCAACAATGATTCCCACCCTCTGGACTCTAATAAAATCTGCATAGCAATTTTCTTCTTAGGCAATTATCATGTGTCATTTAATATTGTAATGATTAATTTGGGGGTGAGGACAGGAACTGGACCATGATTTCATGCCATGGGGAATTCCCAGAAGAGGAAACTTCCTCTACAAGTGCAGGTCAGCACCTTTTGTAATTTATCGTTTTAGAGAGTTGCCTAGAGCACGTAGTTAAGTGGTTTAGAGAGTCACACAGCAGCTAGCATATGTCAGAAGCAGAATCTGAAACCAGCTCTTCCTCACTCTGAGGCCTGCTTTCTATCCACGGGAACTCACAATGTTTTATATGCTTGTCCTTTACCCCCTTTTAGATTTGGATCTCCATGAAGGCAAAGACCTTGATTTATTTAATCTTTGTATGTTCCCTAGCTTCTAGCACAGTACCTGAATACAGTATATGCTTAATAAATGTGTGTGGAAGCTGAAGCAGAAGATAAGAGTGGGGTTTACTCCCATAAGAGACACCTTCTATCTTGGTCTGTCTAGTCTGGTTCTTGGGCAGATGGTGAGATGAGTTTCTTCATCTCTAGTGGGAAAGTTCATTTGATCTGGAGTTAGTAGGTTTGAGTTCCAGAGTTGGCTTTATCACTAATAAGTTGTGTGACCTTGAACAAGTCCCTGGGACTTAGATTTTCTCCTCTTTAAAATAAGAAAACTGGATTAGGGGCATGAATATATACCTCCCAGTATTCACTTTCCGTCAGCTAGTGAACAGGAATTCATTTCTCATCCTCCAGTGATAGAAGTGGGAACTGGTGCCATTGTAATACTTGGATGAGCCACAGGGTGGTGATATAAAATGGAAAAGTGAGGCCCAGGTTCCCCAAAGACAAAAGAATAATAATTGACTTTTACGTAACAATTTTAAGGGTTTGCAAAGCTTTTTCACATACATTCTTTTAAACTGAGTCTCCAACAAAACCTGTGAAGCAGGTGCCACCGGTGTTATTACCCTCAGTGCCCAGCGTATTGTAGGCACTGAATAAATACTCCCTGTTTTGTGGAGAAGGAAGTTTAGGCTCATAGAGGAAAGTCATTTGCCCTTGGTTTCATATCCTGAAGCAGAATTCTAGTTCCTCCTAATTCTAAGTCCAATACCCTATCCACTACATATGCTGCCACAGAGAGATAACCCACAATCCAAATGTAACTCTCCTCTGAATCAACATCCTATAGCTCCCATTTCATCCCAAATGCAACTTATACCTATTTGATATATCCCCATAGGTACCAAAGCCTTCCCTTCCCTTATACACCCCCAATAACTCACCTACTATGGCACCTCCCACAACGGCCATGGCTAGAGACACAAAGATGCCGGCTGCCTGGTACTGGCCCTGTTTTAGAGGGTTCCATGTGCTTTTGGAGCCTTCAAAGTCAAAGGCTTTCTTGAGCCTAGAGGGGAAAAGGGAGACAACCCCCTCAAGTAAGATAAGACATGAGTGGGGTTGAACCTCTAGGGTCCTAAGCAGAGTAGAGACTCAATAAATGTTTGGTGTTAATGGTAATCTGCTGCCTTGGTTGTTAATGCCTCTTGGTTTAAATGGCCACCAAGACCATAAACTCAATTTCTTCAACAGTAAAATGAGAGAAGATTGAGCTAAGTGATTTCTAAGTTCCTTCTAGTTCTAACATTCTAAAGTTCTATGTCAAGGTTCCCAAAGACTCAAACTGGGGTATAAAATGGAAAGGGGAGAAATCTAGTAGTTTGCTTTTGGATTTCTACCCAGCAGTGCCTCATCCATAGTAGTTTAATAAATATTTGAAGAATTGAAACAATAGGGGAATAGCTAGAAAGAAAAGATGGAAGACTACTAAGAAACACTGTGGAGTGAGCCTATGGGGAATTGGGATTGGATAGGAATGAGTCAATGTAGAAAAAAGAAGTCAAAGGGGACCCCAATCGTCCCTATCCCCTTATCCCATCCCCACCTCACCCTTCTCGTCCATAGACAGCTATACTGGCTTCATTGGCAGTGACAGCACCCACAATGCCCCCAATGATGCCTGGCATGCCATGCAGATTGTGAATGCCACAGGTGTCTTGGATACGCAGCCGAGACTCCAGGAATGGCTAAGGAGAGAAAAGCGTTAGCTGTTTGTCCAGCAACAGAGAGGCCACCAAAGCCCAAAACTAGGGAGTCCAGAATCATCCTGTCCCCAACTAGAAATGATTCCTTCGTCATGATCCTCCCTTCATCCCTTAGTTTTCTTCCTTTATCTCTCCTCTCCACCACCATTAGACAGCTCTTACTGTCAAGTAGACAAAGCCAACGGTAGAGACAATTCCACAGATGAAGCCAACAATGAGAGAGCCATAGGGCATGAGCATCATCTCAGCTGCTGTCCCCACAGCCACGCCTCCAGCAAGTGTTGCATTCTGGATGTGAACCTGTTGGGGAAGGGGAACATAATCATTGGTACGGATGGGAAATCTCATCCCTGGATTGATCAGAACTAGGGTCTAGGGCCCTGGCAACCTGGGAATGTCCATTTAGAAGGGCCAGAATATACAATCAGTGAAGAAAGCCAAAGACGTTAGTTAATCCTATAAATATAGACTTGTGTTCAGATTCTTTCATCATATGTGTATATATAAGCATTCCAATGTATCTGTCTACACATATGTATCCCTATGTCAATCCTTTATATGTACCCACATCAGCATATCTGTGTATTATAGTAAATTCTAGAGGACTGCATTGTTTCAATATGGCTTTATTTTCACATAGGTTAGCAGGAATGAATGTATACATAGGTGTATACACACCTGTGTAGTGTGATCTAAGTGAAACTAAAGGGCCCTACCTGCCCCAAAATTGCATAATTTCCAACCCCGCCTGAATTCTACCCTCACCTCTTCTTTGAACTGAAATGTTAACATTGGCATCACTAATGGAGTTAGCCAATCATTATCAAACTAATTTGGTCATGGATGAGGAGGTGCTGGTAAATATTTATTGAACAGCTCTCTGAAGGGAAAATGAAGCACACAACATACTTTTAGGTTCACTTTACATTATTAATATTTTTCTCCATCACTTTGTTAAGTCTAGGCAGCCAATGCAACAATAAATCAAGCTTTGCTGTTATTCAATCAGTCTTTTTGACCCCATTTGGGGCTTCTTGGCAAAGATACTGGAATGGTTTGCCATTTCCTTCTCCAGTTCATATTACAGATGAGGAAACTGAGGCAAGCAGGGTAAAGTGACTTACCAAGGGTCATAACAGCTAGTAAGTGTCTGGGCCCTGATTTAAACACAAAAAGAGGAGTCTTCCTGACTCCAGGACCAGCGCTCTCTCTACTGTGCCACAAATCAAGTTAGCATTTGACAATTTCCAAGGTGCAAATACTCACACTGAAAATTAACAGTGGGTAACAGTTGACTTCAGCATAGACCTGACCATGAAATACTTTGGTGTTGCAAGTATTTTGAAGTAGTTCACAAATGTTGGTCTAGGAGCATCACCTAGAAGCATTACGCTCAGTTCTGGGTACTACATTTTAGAAAGGACCTGTAGTTCATGACTTACAATTCAATTCTCTTTCCACTGCATCATTTTGTGCTTCAGTTTAGTTGGACAGTGTTCAGTGGATGATGACAGAGTTCAGTAAGCATCAATCAAAGGAACTGTGCATGTGTAGTTTGGAGAAGGGAAGACAGAGGGGGAAAGGGTAGCTATCTTCAAATACTTAGAGGGCTATCAGATGATAGAGTAAACTTGTTCTGTTTGGACCCAGAGGGCAGAACTAGAAACAATAGGGTCAAAGCTTTAGAATCAAATTTAGGCTCAGTGTAAGGAAAAAACAACCACAGAGCTATCCAGAAGTGGAATTGGGTTGTTTTACACTCTCCCTCATGAGAGAACTTTAAGCAGAGGCTGGTGGACACTTCTTAGGTATGTTGTAGATATGGATTGGATTAGATGAACTCTAATGGATTGGGTAAAATGGACTTCAACTCTGTTAGGAAATAGCCCTAAAATAGGATGGGTGAGGGAAATTTTGGAGCAAAATAGAGAAAATTCAACCTATCTTATAACAACAATATTTAATATTATTTTGTTTTATATCATATATTTTTATGTAATTTATATAGCTATGTTTAAATTTATGAAGGAAAAATTTTAAAGCTATCAAAATTTAATTGGTGAAACCCTTATCCACATGGTGCAGAACAGTTGGGGTCCAGGAAACATAATATATATAAAGCAAAGTGGATAGAATATTGTCTCCAGAAGGCTCATATTAAACTGTCCAAATATACATTTGCTACCTAGGGGTGCAAGGGCCTTAAGAGTCTCCTTTAGTATATTAGCACAAAAGCATGTATCAGTCTAGCTGTTACCTCAGACAGCATAGGGATCCAGAGAGTCTGGCCTGAAGAGGGTGAGATAGAACATAGGAAAGAAGAAAGCACTGGAGGACAGTCTGGAACATCATGATGCTCCAAGACACGTTTTACAATTTTCTTTAGAGCTAGCTTTTGTACCTCTCATTTTTTCTCTCTCTCAATGTTACTTAGAATTAGGAATTTGAGCTCCTCCTGTACATCAGTAGATGTCAGCGTTCTGATTATCCATCTGGTTTCTACTCAAAAGCTCACAGACTAAGATAGTCACCTAATTCTGATTTTGATTTAAAAAAATTTTAAAACCCACCATTTACTGAGTGTCTACTATGTGTAAAAAGGGGCAGCTAGGTGGTGCAGTGGATAAAGCACCAGTGCAGGAGTCAGGAGGACCTGAGTTCAAATCTCACCTCAGACACTTGACACTCACTAGCTGTGTGATCTTGGGCAAGTCACTTAACCCCAATTGCCTCATCCTGGGTCATCTCCAGTCATCCTGATGAATGTCTGGTCACTGGATTCAGATGGCTTTGGAGGAGAAGTGAGGCTGGTGACTGCACAGCCCTCCCTCACTCAAAACAAAGTCAAGTGCAAGTCATGTCATCATTTCTCTGATGGCATTGTCTTCTTTGGCAATGAGGGACGAACACACACACTATGTGTAAAAACGCTATGCTAGAGCCTTTGGGTGGTTATACAAAGGTGAATAAGAAATTATCCTTATTCTCAATGAAATTAGTAGATGGTAGGAATAAGATAAGTGCATTGATAACAGCTTTCATTCAGTCTGAAAACACTTGTGGTGTCTTAGGGAGATGAGGTTTCTTGAGTTTCAACTGGTCCAACATTGGGTTACGTTATCCCAACCCTCCAAATATCAAAGGGACATCTAGCTGAACACCAGCACCCTCCCCACATCTTACCTCCTACTCACCATGTCAAGCTTGCCCTTCCGTTGTAGGGCACTTGAGAGGGCCACACTGGTGAGCACACAGGCAGCCAGAGAGCAGTAAGTGTTGATGGCTGCCCGGTGCTGAGCATCTCCATGATTGGAAACAGCTGAGTTAAAGCTAGGCCAGTACATCCACAAGTACAAGGTACCTGGTACAAAGGAAGTTAGACAGGCACTAAAACAGTTTATACTACAAAGAATAATTTTAATAAAGTGGAAAAAATAATCCACAGGATAGCAAGCCCCCTCCACTAGTCCTGATACTGAACTTCCGCCTACTATCATATCTGCCAATGGAACACATTGGGGAAAATTCAGGATGAGGCTCCACAGGTAAACAGGCTAAGGGGCAGAGACTTTGAGATTCAGGGAGAGAATGAACAATCCCAGCTTCACCACCATGGATAGTTCCGGAATCCCAAGACTTGAAGGTTCACTGCTGGGAGAAACAGTTCCTGAGTTTCAGATTGGAGGGCAGGAGTGGAAGGTGGGTACTGCTGGATGCTGAACATCCCACCAGATTGTCAGGTAAACAGAAATTTCAAAGGTCAAATAAAGCCCACCCTGGTGCCTGCCAATGTCAGGGCTGAATTTCTCACCAATCATGGCAAAGAGGTCCGAGGAGTACACAGAACTCTGCCTGTCCTTGCTCTGTGCCAGGTTAGGTCGGTAGAGGATCCAGGTCACTGTAAGTCCAAAGTAGGCCCCAAATGTGTGGATGGTCATAGAGCCACCAGCATCCTTTACCTTGGGCATGAAAATGGAGAGTCATTCCTTGCTTGTCTAGGTCACTCATCCCCCAAGGACAGAGGTTGAGGCCCTAAGAAGGATACCACTGTCAATCAGTTCTCAAAAGACTTAAGTGATATGGAATATAGGCTTGGGACCACTAAGGTTCCTTACTTCTTAGGCTCTCTTCTCTCCCTGTTCTTCTCTGTAGCCCCACCTGTCATTTTGTCCACTCATAATCTCTGATTTATTCCAAAGTTGAGGTCACCAGGAGGTGACCAGACAAGTGAGGGAGAATGAGTGTCTTAAACTGAAGGTCCAACAGCTAAGTAGACTCCTGCTTCTGCCAGGATCATGCTGGCCTATTTTGGTTCATCTAATTTAAAATCACATCGAGGTCATAGTGACCTCACCTGGAGAAGGCTGAGTAGGATGTACTCATTCACTGAAAAGAGGGTCACTTGGAACAGGGTCATGATGAGCAGCTGTATGGGGCTGACTTTTCCAAGGATAGCTCCGAAGGCCACACAGACAGAGCCTACACAGAAATCAGCATTGATGAGGCTGTAAGGAGACAGAGGAATTTGTGAGTTACCTTGGTCCCCCAGATAGCATGGGATCCCTGAGATGAGAAAGAGTCTGGGCATCCTAGAAATCCCTTCAAGACAAGGACTGTGGCCTCAATTTTTTCTCAAGTCCAAACTGTTTAAGTAGACATGCAAGACTTTCTGTGATCTGGCTGACAACTTGCCTCATTCAGCCTTATTGTGCACCCTTCTTCTGCATGTATCCTACATTCCAGCTAAAATGGACTAGCCATTATCTTCAAGTTCTCATGTGCTAGGCTTGGAGGCAGGAAGGCCTGGAGGCAGGAAGACCTGGTTCAAAGTCTGCCTGGGACACTCACTAGCTGTGTGTCCATGAGCAAGTCACCCTTAGCCTCAGTTTCCTATGTCCTTCAATGTACTTTCCCTGCTCTAAGTCTATGATCTGCCATGCCTTTCCTTATGTCTTTCATGATGCTGAAAATGTTTTTCTACCATTCCCTTTATTAATCCCTTCACTTCAAGGGTCTGCTCTGAGAACTCCTTCTTCCTTGACTTCTCCAATCAGATGTGGTCCCTCCCTCTTTTGAGCTCCCATCACAATGAGTTTCACCTCTTTTGGGACTTATTGCAGCCTGCCTTTATCACAGATAGTGGGATGGGTGTCTCATCTCTTCAGCTTGAACTCTAAGCTCTTTAAGCACAGAGTCTAAGCCTGATTCAGCCTAATATTCCATACAAGGCTCTGAACACAATAAGTACTCATTAAATGGGACCTCAAGATAGAGACAAAAAATAGATACAACTAAGAATAAGAACTTGCATTTGTTCTTCAAACCCCAGGATGAAAGACTAGGTCACATGCCTTGAAGTCTGTGAGATGGTTTCAGGACCAAAAAAAGTAATTCTTTAATTAGGAGGGTAAGAGAGATTTGGCCTGGAAAGTGGGTACAGTGGCAAGGCCAAAAGATTATGTGACTTCTCCAGGGTCATACAGCTATTAAATTTCTGAGGCAGGATTCAAATTCAGATCTTCCTCACTGTAGGCCATAATCTATTACAATCTCATTGGATCATCACAACTATATTGTCTAATAGACAGGGAAGACATTACAAATTCTCTTTTGATATGTGAAGAAATTGAGGATAAAAGAAAGATCAGATTACGAATTTCTGATTCCTAGACCAATGCTCATTTTACTACTAGACTTTTGAGATTGTAATCATGGGCAACCATGCTTTAGCAAAGCAGGTTACAAGGTGCCACCGTTAAACAGAATACTGAGCTTGACAGATGTTTGCTGGATTCAGTGTGGCATTTCTTATGTTGTTATAACAATACTCAATACTACAAAAAGTCTAGAGAACCCAACACCCAAACACAGAAAGAATGTGGGATATATATGACCTCCAACTTTCCCTAAGGAAAGGCCAGACCTTCCTATAACATCTAGATCCCAAACAATCCCCAGTGCCTCGTGTAATCATTTGCCCATAGTGTTTGCTTAATAAATGTTAGTTGAATTGAATTAAATATATTAGTTGACGGTCCAAGGAGGAGTGTGTGTGTATTTGTGAAGTCCTAGAGTCAGTATTGGTGAGATAGGTATATGGGGCAGTTGTGCTAGATACTGTCACAATATGTGATTTTGAGCAAATCATCTTGCATTTACATCTCTGAACCTCAGTTGCTTGTTATTTGTATGACATTCCGTTCCTTCTGCCTTTCCCCAGTGCCTTTGTTCAAGCTACGTACCTTCCCCATGCTTAGAATATCATTTCTCATCATCTCTGCCTCTTCATTCAATTCATTTATTCAGTACCTGCTATGTGCCAGATACTGTGCTGAGTTTCCTTCAAAGCTCAGTTCAAGTGTCAGCTTTTACTCAGACCTCTTCCTGATTCCTCCAGCTGTCAGTGACCTTGATCCCACAGAATTACATTGTGTTTATTTTAGGTACATTTTACTTGGATTTAGATGGGTTTGTGTTGTTTCTTCCTCTAGTAAAACGTAAACTCTTTGAGGGAAAATACCAGTTAAATTTTTCATGGGCAGCCTCAAGAATTAGCATAATGCCTGGCACATAGTACCTCCTTAATAAATGCTTAAAGAATATATGATTACTGGAATTATAAGATGAGGAAACAGTTCATGATGATTGCTAGAATCTTTCCCAGTTCTTTTACTTTGGATTCAGATTTTGTGATTATAAAATACAACAGGAGGATGTTTGAGAGGTTTGATTCATTCCTCCAAAGCTACTTCAGAACTCATTCCTTCCACCCGAGTCCCCCATTCCCTCTTACTTCTCCACACCGATGAGGATGTAGCCATTATGGAAGGAGTGGAACCAGCCTTGCATGAGCAGTGCCCACTGGATTCCAAAAGCCGCGAGGAGGAAATTGAAACCAACAGAGCCAAAACCATAGCGCTGCAGGAAGGTCATGAGGAAGCCAAAACCGACAAAGATCATAACGTGGACATCCTGGAAGCCTAAAAAAGGAAAAGCCAGGAACCCTCATTATAAAGGCAACATAGCTATTTAATGTTTTTGGTCTCCCCATGCCCCTAGCTCTTTATTATAAATGAATGATTCTCCTGTATTGCCTTTGACAAGAGGTCCATACTCACAGTTTATCATCTAGTCTGCTAGTGGAATCCAAGCTTAGGGCAATGTATTTCCCTAGAGTAGGCTAGACAAACCCAAGAAACAAAATGTGGATCTGGAAGTAGAGACAGGGGAATCATAGGTTTAGAACTCGAGTTAATTGTGCTATAAGAAATGACAGGCAGGATGCTCTCAGAAAAACCTGGAAAGATTTATATGAACTCATGCAAAGTGAAATGAGCAGAACCGGAGCAGAACACTGTATACCCTAATAGCAATACTGTAAGGATGCGTTGTGAAAGACTTGACTACTCTGATCAAGACAATGATTCGAGATAATTCCAAAGGACCCATTATGAAAAATAACTATCCACCTTCAGAGAGAAAACTGATGCTCTGAATGCAGTTTGAAGCATACTTTTTTTTTAACCTTATTTTTTGTGGCTGTTTTCTTTTGCAATATGGCTAATATGGAAATATGTTTTGCTGGATTTCACATGTATAATCAATATCAAATTACTTGTCATCTCAGGAAGGAGGGAGATGCTGAGAGAGGGAGAGAATTTGGAACTCAAAATTTTTTTTAAAATAATGTTAAAAAATTTACATGTAATTGGGAAAAATTTAATGAAACACATTTTTAAAATTTAAAAAGTAATCAAGAGTTGATCCTTCAGTAAAAATGAGTCCTGGATCCTGCATTAATCTCTCTATAGGACAGAGATTGGAGGTATTGGGAAACAAGTTTTAGAGCAAGATGAGAGGAGACCCTGAGATTACATCAAGTAGAAGGAGTGAGAGCTCAGAGTAAAGGATCCCATCTCTTGGTGTCATGGATATTTGTTTGTTTTCTCCTCAAGAGAAAGCCACACATTACTAGCTGAGAAACCATGGCTTTGAATATACTAGAACTTTGTCAGCAAGGTGATGTTTCTGCTTTTTAGTATGATGTCTTGATTTGCTGTAGCTTTCCTTCCAAGGAACAAGCATCTTTTAATTTAATAACTGGCTACAGTTACTATCTGCAGTGATCTTTGAGCCCAAGAATATAAAATCTGATACTGCTTCCATTTCTTCTCCCTCTATTTGCCAGGAAGTGATGGGACCAGTTGCCTTGATCTTAATTTTTTTTTTTTTACGTTAAGCTTCAAGCTAACTTTTATTCTCTCTTCTTCCACCCTCATCAAGAGGCTTCTTAATTCGTCTTTACTTTCTGCCATCAAAATGGTATACTCTGTATATCTGAGACTGTTGATATTTCTCCCAGCAACCTTAATTCTGCTTTTTGATTTATCTAGCCTGGCATTTTGTGTGATGTACTCTGCATTTAACTTAAATACATAAGGTGACAATATATAGCCTTTTTATACTTCTTTCCCAATCTTAAACCAGTCAGTTCCATATTCGGTTCTAACTGTTGCTTCTTGACTGGCATACAGGTTCCTCAGGAGATAAGTAAGATGATCTGGTACTCCCATTTCTTTGAGGTCTTGCCACATTTTATTGCAATCCACACAGTCAAAGTGTAGTCAATGAAGCAGGAACAGATGTTTTTCTGGAACTCCTTGTTTTCTTCATAATCCAGTGAACCTTGCCAATTTGGTCTCTAATTCCTCTGCCTCTGAAAACTATCCTGCATTTCTGATAATTCTCAGTTCACATGTTGCTGAAGCCTAGTTTGCAAAATCAAGCATAATCTTGCTAGTGTGTGAAATGAGCATAACTGTTCAATAATGTGAGCATTCTTTGGCATTGCCCTTCTTTAAGATTGGAATATAAATTGATCTTTTCCAATATGGAGGGCATTGTTGAGTTTTCCTAATTTGCTGGCGTATTGAATACGACACTTTAATAGCATCTTCTAGGATTTTAAATAGCTCAGCTAGGCTCCACTAGCCTTATAATTGGCAATGCTTCCTAAAGCCCACTTGAATTTCATTCTCCAGAATGTATAAATCTAGATCAGTAATGACACCATTATGTGTAGACAGTTCTTCTGTATATTCTTACCAGTCCTTATCTCTTCTACTTCTGTTAATTACCTCTGTTAGCCATAATATATGAAAGTTCCCATATTTGTGGGGCAGGTGGTCTGAGAATGCTATAATTAAACTTACTCAAAGGCTAAGCTCTCTTGCCTTTTCATGATTCAATGACGTTGAGGATGAAAAAGGAGGATCAGGGATCTGGTTCTACATTGACTACCTTTCCTCAAACCGGCTACTTAACTATTATCTGGGCATTGTGATATTAAGTCGGACTTGAAAGTCAATATAGACCTGAGCTCAAATACTGCCTCTAATATTTACTATTTCCCTGTATTATTCACCATATTTTTATATGCCCTTTGTCTCCCCAACTAAATCATAAGTTTTCTGAGGCCATGTACTGTGTCTTAGAAATCTCTGTATCATTCACTTTTAGAATAGAGTAGGCACTAATGATTTATTCATATTGGTGAGGATTATAATTGCTTTTATACTAGCCAGGGGTGGGGAATTCTCTGGCTTTTAGCCAACGGTCAGTTTTCTAAAAACAACAAACAAAAAAACTACTGCCTGCCCCTATGACTTTGCTATTAGATTGACAAATAAAATTTGTAAAAATCTGGTTCTTCCAGTTTAAGGTTCATCCTACCATCCTAACTTGTGTTGAGTTATTCTGAGCTGGCACTCTTAGAGACAGAGGAGTAGATGCCAGGCAGTTTGCCACAGGCAAGTTTCCAGCTGTGGTTTTGGCTTCTCTCCCTATGACCCTTTCCTCTTAATTCAATTTTAAAAGCTTTTATTTAATGCCTATTATTTACTTAGAGGCAACATGGTTTGGAGGGGAAACACTGGATTTGAGTCTGAGGAGCTGAACTCAAATCATGGATGTTTTACCTACTGCCTGTCTGATTTCAGGCAAGTTACCGAACTTGGGCAGCAGTTTCTCTAACTATAAAAAGAAGGTGTTGGACCACTTTTAAATTCTATTATCCAATGCTGTGTGAATAGTGCAATCTATTTGTTACCTAGATGAAGACCCAAGATGCAGTAGAGTTGAGGAAGCTGCTTCCTCAAGGCCACACATGGCCCTCTAGGTCCTCAAGTGTAGCCTTTTGACTGAATTCAAACTGCACAAATCTCCTTAATAAAAGGATTTGTTCCGTAAAACTTGGAGTCAGTCAAAAGGCGGCACCCAAGGACTTAGAAGGCCATGTGTGGTCTCAAGGCTACAAGTTCCCCATCCCTAAAGGGTAACTGAAATTTGTAGAAAATTCAAAAGCTTCATTCTACAGTATCTCTTATTTATTTATTTCTAAACTTATGGAATAAAACAAACACTTCCATAACATAGTATAATAAAAAAAAGATGATTGCACATGAAACTACAAATCTGTTATGTACAACTTTGTATTCTTTTTAAATATATAATGAAGTTATCATGCAAATTTCTTTTTTACTTCCCTCTCCCAACCCCACCCAAGAGATGGCTACCATTAAACACAAATAGTGTGTGTGTATGTAAAAATTAATCTACACATACTTCTGTTTATCAGTTCTTTCTTTGAGTAAAGATAGTGTCTTTCTTTATATGTCATTTATAGTGTTGCTTAGTTAAAATAGTTGCAAACCTGCATTTTGAGGTAGTGCAATAGAGAAGAAAAAACCCTGAACTTTGAAGTCAGTCAAGACCTAAGTTCAAATCCCATCTCTGACATTCGCTACCTTTGTCAGCAAAAGAAAATCATAAACTTTCTGAGCTTTGAATTCTTTATCATTTTTTTTTTAAAAAAAAGGGAGATGGGAGAGAGGTTAATAACATCTATAGTACCTACCTTACAGAGTCTTTATGAGGATCAAATTAGCATGAGTTATATACTTTATAAGTTTTAGAATATTATACAAGGTATCCCAATTTTAAGCTTTTTTTCAAAATAACTTAAGCTGTTAATGTTTATTTTAATTATTAATAATTTAACATTTTACTTTTTTGTAATATAAACATAATTTTTATTTTTTACTACATTTAATAATAAGCTTATTAAAGCTAACAAAATAGCTTTAAACTGCACTAAGACTTTTGAGACATCTTGCATATAAATACTTATCAGTTATGATGATGATCAGTTATTATTATATGTTATATAAATACTTATTTTCAGTTATTCTAATGATGATGATCATTATTCAGCATTTCAGTAGGCATATCCCTGGTTAGGGGTGGGGGTTATGATTAAAGAAATGCCAAAGATGCATAGTCAACAACTGGATAATAATATGAAGTTGTATATTATTAGGTGCAAAAATCAGTGGCATACCTTAAGAATTCAGAGAAAGCAGTAGATGCAGCCTGGAGTGATCAGGCAAGACTTCAAGGAAAAAGAGAAATTTGAGCCAGGTCTTAAAGGATGGGTAGGGTTTAAAGAGGTGGAGAGAAGTGGGATGATATTCTGGGAAAGAGGGAAACCATGAATAAAAGTAGTTATGGCAATGAGCCAGGCAGACCTCACAAAGCAGGTCAGCTAGTCCTCAAAATTCCAGAACCTGAGGCAGTTCACAGCGCTAAGAGGCCACCCCAGCTTTCTCCTGAATGCTGCAAACATTCAAGTTACTGGGTGTAGGCCAGTAAGGTTCAGTTGGAAGGCACCTTAGAGATGATTTCCTCATAGCTACCATTCGCTACAGTGCTTAAAGGTTTTAAAGTTCTACAGCTCTTTACATGCATGATTTCGTTTGATCCTCAGTAACAAACCTGTGATATAGGTGCCATTTTTAGCCCCATTTTACATATAAGGAAACTGAGGCTGAGAGATGCAGATTTTCTTACATAATTGACAGCTAGTACATTTTCTGAGCTAGGATTTCAACGTGAGTCTTCCTGACTTCAAATCCAACTCTCCTGCCACCTACAGATGAGAAAACTGTTGCCCAGAGGCAGAAAGTTATTTGCCCAAGATCTCTAGTTTAGTAAGTAGCAGAGCTGGAACGGTACCAGTAAATGGTTGGCAGTCCTCAGGGGGGTAATGAGAGCTCCCCCTAACTTCCCTACATCAGTCCTAAGAACAGTAAATATGTCAATATTCTTATTCAAATAGAAGCATCTCCTCATTTCTTCCCTAACACCATTGTTAGTATATCTGCGGCCAACTTCAAAACCCAGATGTATCTTGGAATTTTTACGTCTATGCAACCACCACAAACTATGCTTTGAGTGAGCAGATGAACCGTTTCATCAGTCAAAGAGTGGGACAATGTCCCCATGGACCAGGGCCTCTGCCATGAGGCTGCAGAGGGGAGAAGAAGAATCCGGAGTCAAGGAGTGAGACACAGGACCGAACAGGGAGAAATTCCCCCCACCCCACCCACTGCCTGCTGTTTTAGCTCACTCTTCTGGCTGTGAGATAAACTGGATTGTTTTCATTCCGCCAGAGCACCAAGCACCATTGCCACTTTCTCACTCTGGCTTCTTGAGTACAGCCCAGTTTAACTCCACCTCTGCTTGAGAGTGGGTCACCAGCTCTAAGAACTGCAGATTTGGAAGGGCCTTTTCTCTAACCTCTAGTTCAGGAAGTCACTCAAATAATCCTAACAAGATGACGCTCCACTTCTACTTACATGACAGGGAGACTGGTAGGTTTTTCCATTGTCTGACAGCTCTATTAGAAGAATTGTTCAATTAAGCCAGAATCTGCCCCCACTTAAGTTTCACTCATGAGCACTAGGCCTGGCTTCTAGTGCAACACAGAATAAGTCCAATAACTCCAATATTACATATGTAGATTTAGAGCTGGAACGACCTCGGGAGTCATCTGGTCTAACTCCTTCAGTTCTGCAGATGAGAAAACTGAGATCTGGAGAGGGGAAATGATTTGGCCAAGGTCATGCAGATCTTGATTTAATAGCAAACCCAGAGTCCTATGACGGACTCTAAATCCAGGGCTCTTTCTCTTCTGCCATGCTGTCTCTCAATATGTCTATAAGTATTTAAGAACAACTTCCATGCCATCGGGGCAGCTGAGGTGGTATGATGGATAGAGCACTAGGCTGGAATCAGGAAGGCTCATCTTCCTGAGTTCAAATCCAACCTCAAACACTTATTAGCTGTGTGACTCTGAGCAAGTCACTTAACCCTGTTTGCCTCAGTTTCCTCATCTGTAAAACGAGCTGGAAAAGAAAATGGAAAACCACTTTGCCAAGAAAACCCCAAATGAGATCACAAAGAGTCTGAAATGACTCAGCAACAAAACCATGCCATCCCTTTCCCCCTCCACCAAGTTCTTTCTTCTCCAGGGTCCTTTGCTTTTGCTCCAGGATCCTATTCTTTTAATTCTTTTTTTTATTTCTCTAGACCCCTAGCTAGCCATCTTGGTTCTCACCCTCTATGATTTTCTACTTTGTTATGAACATCAGTCATTTCTGGACTACTGCTCTCAGCTGACCCAGGCTTCACCAGCGACCATTGGCTGGTATGAGAGCTCTGTAGCAAGTCCCCTCAAGTTAGCTCTGGAACTAAGGTTAAATTGTCAAGCAACTCCAGCTGGCTGCTCTGACTACACCATATAAGCCTACCCTCTCCACCACCCCTTCCTTATATGACCTGATCCTGCTTAAACTGATCTCTCCAGGGAAAGCAAATGAGAAAAACCAGCCCCACTCATGGAGGGGTTGGAAAGTAGGGAACTGAATGGATGAGGATGAAGTTCCTACACAGGTGTTAGCAATCTCTTGCCAAGAATTGAGAATGAGTTAAAAAAAAAAAAAAAAAAACTTTGCCCTTCCCAATCTTTTAAAAGGGTTACACCCACTTTTGACTGGAAGGAGTAGAAAGCTGAAATCAAGAAACCAGTTTGGTAGAAAAAGATCATTGCATTCCTTCCTTCAGTTCCACAGCCATCCTAAACCCCGGGTGCTGTCTGGTTCCTCTGATTCAAGAATTTGAGACAGATGTCAAGTCACACATTAACTCTGGTTAAAACTAAACTGTATACTGTATTAGAAGGAGAAGGGGATGTGTTTGATCCTAATCCTGATAGTTTCTGAAATTCCACCATTAAAGATTCAATCCTTTGGCATTTTTTTCCCAAGGATCCTCCATTAAGATGCAAATACCCACAGGTGGAGTTAAGACCTTTCACTTTATTTGCTTCAGGTGAAGTGAGAGTAAGGGCAGATTATGGTGAGAGGATCAGAGGAAAAATAAAAACACTGAAAAAGAAAGAGAGGATCTTTATTTTACATTTTTGTCTAAAGTCTGTGTAGATATTGTAACATATGTGTCTACATGTCCTGTGGACTATTTGTATCCTAGGTAAGCAATGGGTATGAGGCTCTGTCTCTATGAGACTTTACCTTCTGATCCTAAACACAAGATTCTTATGCTACAAAATAATAGTTCCTCTACCTCCCAATTCATGTCTTGGTATCTAAAACCTAAGCTCCTTCTTTCCTCATTCATTCTCAAGATTGTCAGAGAAAGCTCTCTTACCCACCATGCTCAAGCCAAGAGTTTGAGAAAAAAGTTTTCTCTTGAGTCCTTATCTTTCCCTACCAAGCCAAATAGAAGACCTGGGAGAATATGGTCTCCACTTCCAATACTGCCATGATCTGGACTTCTATGGAATTCTCACAAACCAAATACTGGTAGCCCTTGGCTTTTTGCCAGTATTCTCCTGCTATTTCCCAAGCATCAGAATGGTGCCCTACTAAGACCACCGTCATAAACACTTTGCCAATGTACAAACCAAAAACTCGAATGAGGTAGGATCCTTAAGATATCCTAATGTCAAATCCAATAGCTATTCCCCCAGTAGCTTCCATCCTATCTACTAAATAAGGATGTTTGTAGGGATAAAAGATGGACATTGGGGAGACCAAGTCAAGAAATTGCCCTTGCTGTTTTCTGTTTGGCCTAGGACATACAAAAGTGTACTTTTTTTTTTTTTGAGCTCATCAGATTTTGTGCTAGAAAAAACCAAAAGATCAGCTAGTTCAGGAATTCTTCATCTTTTTGGTGTCAGTCTGGTAAAGCCTATGGAACCCTTCTCAGATTAATGTTGTTAAATATATAAAATATATTACATTACAAAGGAGACCAAATATGGTGAAATAAGGCTACAATTTTCTCCATTCAAATTCATGGATCCCCTGAAATCTATCCACAGACCCCTTGTCCATAAATCCTAATCCTGACCTGGTCAAATCAGACATCACCTAGTCTAAGTTAATCATTATGGCCCAGAGACATGTGAGCCAAAGTAGCAAAGCCAGAAATCAAATCTGGGTCCTCTGAGTCCAAAATCTGCTGCTATTTCCCCCCATTACTTAAACTACTGCTATGTCCTGAAGTTTTAGACCATGCATATTCTTCCATTCCCTAGCAATTTTTCCAGGTACAGTAGGTATCTTGGTTGTATCAGACATAGGTAAGGTTTGCTGTCAAAGAAAGAATATTCTTAAAGGGCAGAGAGAGGTTGAAAATTAGTTCAATATTGTTTCCTACTTAACCTTTTTCCTTTGAAGAAAAAGGCACGACCCTTCCAACTCACCCCTTCTGCCTCTGCTCTTATTTTAACCAACCATTTTCCACTATCTCTCCTCCACAATGAAACCAGACCCTGGAACTAAGATCCCAGTGAGGTCCAAACCAGTTTAAACCTTGAAGGCATGTGTTCATGGGAATGAGGGGGACAGAATTGGGCATTTGAACCCTCTGAGCCTCCTTCTGAGCCCAGAATATTTGCCTTGTGCTGAAGGCTTTTAAAGGATGTTACCTAAGCCAAATGTGGAGGTGGAGGGGTTGTCCCAACTCTGGAAGGGAGGTTTTCCAAGTACAGTCAGAGGATACCAGAAAAGGGTGTTTGTCCGGTGCCTTGAAGGCAAAGCCTTTGTTTTTACTTACTTGGATACCTGTAGTAGAAGTCATTCTCTACATCACTGGAAATGTTACGGTGCCTCTTTTCTTCAATCCAGTGTGCATCAGCCTCAGGATTGTAGCGCACAAACACCCCAAAAAGGACCACCATGATCACCTCTAAGATGAAGCAGGTAAGTGGCAGTCGCCACCGAAGGTTGGTATTCCATGCCATCTTGGGTGACTTCCCTAGCTGCTGTTCTGGCAGTTCAGCCACAGGCACCCAAGAGAGGATGAGGAGCTGAGCACCAAAACGGGGAAGCCTAGGTGCTCTGGTGGCTTTGAGGGAAAAGGAGATCTTATAACTCAGGGATTGGGGGTGTGGCCAAGGAGGGCAGGGATCACGTTGCAGAGGAATGAAGCAAGGTTATGAGCTGGCTTTTCTGCCTCCTGCCTGGAGAGATAGGGCTCTTGGGTACCAGTTCTTGGGCTATTCTCAGTGGGAGACAGATGGGTCACACTGGGAGCCTTCAAGATCTGACCTTGTGTGCTGCTAACACAGGATAAGGCGGCTACAATGATCCATCTGTCTTTAGAAGGGAGAAGTCTTCCGTATTTGGCTACTGGTTCCCTGCTTGATAGTGAAGAAAGGTTAAGAGGTACCAAAAACTGTTAGAACTGGGAGTGGGAAGATGAGAGAGAGAAATGAACACTTTACTCACCATATTTCCAGTGGCAGCTAGGTAAGAGGGAGATTTGAGATTGATTCTGACTTGGTAAGGAAGAAGAGAGGGTTTCTTTGGATGTCATACCTGACCTTTTTAATTCTTTTTTTTTCTAGTAGAAATGTGGAGTGTCATGCACTCACCACTGAAATAGAGAGAAGGGAAATCCTACATTCTTTTTCCTACAGTATTGTGGGACTCCAACTTACTGCAGCTTGATTTCATAAGCTTCATAAGCAGCAAAAGTTGTATATGAGGTATATGTCTCCTGCAACAGCAGGGACATGACTATGAGGTCAAGCACGCCTCCTTAGGAATCCAGCTGGGGAGAATATCCCCTAAGTACATTGTACAGAATTCTATATCATGAAGACAGGACAATGGGTCTTAAAAGTTAAATATAGTAAGGGTTATAAAAATTATACATTGTATATCTGTGTGCTCTCCCAGGAAATGTATGTTTGTGTCTCCTTATCTTAGGGTGTAACCATGATGTCATGTAAATTGCTCCCAAGCCTGCCCAGGCTATGCCTTGAACAGTTTGTTGGCTGTGGGCTCTCTTCTATTCCTGCATGCACTCCTGGCCCCTTACAGGTGACCCTGTTCAAACTCTGCTGTACGGGACTCAGAATCTGGCTCCTGAACAGGGACCTGGAAGGACATATTCTGTGGCAGCAGGAGTTGGCAGCCCAATCTCTCCCAGAGACGCATAATGGATCAAGAACATCCTACTAGGAGAAATTATGTTAATTTGTTGAAATGCTTGGTAAAGCAGTCAGGGCTAAGCTACAGGAAAGCAGAATTGAAGAAATGGTAGATGAGGTAATAAAGCTTAACCCATGGTTCCCAAAGGAAGGAACCATCGACCCGGAATACTGGGATAGAATAGGTAAAAATATAAAATGAGCACATAGTAGCAGCAAGCCTGTCCCTCCCTCCATAATATCTACTTAGGACTAGTTAAACATGCTCTGGAACAGTTAAGATGTCCAGAGGATGCTTTAATACTACTACCACTCCCCTCTCCACCTTTACCTCATAGGCCTCCAACAGCCCCCCATTTCCTCCCTCTCCCCTTTCCCTTAAGGATTTCCTGCAGATTATAGCTGAGCTGCAGATTATTGCCAAAATGCTAAAAACAGAGACTGAGGACCTTAAAGCCAAAAAGAAGTTTTGAATGTGGTAATGTGAACAGCAAACCTGGTATTTGTCACTATTGTAAGAAACCAAGGCATTGGAGATCTGAATGTAGGACCCGTTTCACGGTTATGGAAAGTCAGAAACTTCGGAAGCACCAAGGCTCCCCGCCTTTTCTACAACTGCAGAGGTGCATCCTTATTCTGTCAGGTCTTGAATCCGTGCAACCCCTTTTCCTCAGAATTATTATAGCCGATGGGGATTTCTAGCAAGCTTCTGATTCCCTCTCTCGCTGTCATTAATTGTCAATTTGTCTGTCAGTATATGTCTCTGTCTTTATCGTGTGCTGTGAATGAGTCTGTTATCTTGTAAGTTTTAAAATGCAGGCAGCCAGAGATTTTTAAGTTAGGGAAATAAACAAAACTTTAAGACTTTTCCTTGTTGTTATGGTCTGGCCAACCTGGAATTACAACGAAAAGTTAAATCATCTTAGCTAAAATCATTTTAGCAGATTTTGTAGGTTGTGAGATTAATCATTAAAAAGTTTGGAAACATCATTTGGAATTACTGGGAGAGAATTTTTAAAACTGTGGGTAGCTCCAGGAGTTCACCTTGCTAAAACACCCCCTCCCAATCCTGATCACTTAGCATTTCCCACTCCCAAAGTTAAGAGAGTATCTCAGGATGGGAATTTTTGAACAGTCGCAGGGGTTCATGTTAACCCTTGTCATCCCAGATCAAATTATAGAGAAGAGAATACAGGAAACTTGTAGGGGCAACAATTAGCAGACTGGCAGTGATTCTAACAGTCCTGTGCCCTTGGGCACCTTGTAGCCTACCCTTCTAGGCAAAGCTTGGAAATGTCACCTAGGTCCTATATATTCTCCCCACCCTGTCCCAGCAGCTGAAATCACCCCAGGTTTAGTAATTCTGCAGCTGTGGGGGAAGGGATAGGTGGATGGATCAGGCCTGTGTGAAACATTCACTAAGCCCTGCCTACAAGAATTATCACCATTGGGACACCAGTCTCTCTGCTCTTGGTAAACTTCACACTTCTCTGTTTCAATTGCAAAAAATGTATTTTATCTCTGTTTGACCCATTTCATGATTTGTAATAGGAAAAATAATTATGGTTGTTGTTATGGGATCAAAATGATATAATGATTGTAAAATGCTTAACATAACCATTGGTATGTGTTACGTACAATATTATTATCTCTCTCTAATGTAATTGTTAACTTTGAAGTGGTTTTAATTACCAAAAGTAATAAGATCAATAATTTCTGGAAATGCAAATGATATCATCTGAATTTATTGTTGTGTTATTTCTAAAATTGTGTTGTATTTCTGAATTTCTCTTAGATTGTGAAATTTGAGAGACCATTGTGAGGTAGAAATGTTGTCAAAGCAATTTTAACTTGGATCTGGTTGCATATGAATTGAGCTTTTATAAGGATGTGATGAAATTAGATAATTTGATATTTACTATGATAACAGATTTTTCCATTTGAAATCTTGACTATTATGAAAATATATAGTGATTTAAAGTTATAGTTTCCACGTGTTATGCAAGGTGATTTAGAAATGCATAGATCTAAAGTTCTTATAAAACTCTGTGCAAAAGTTCCTGTGTTGTAGAATTCTTATTGAGCAAATGAGAATTCTTAAAAAAAAAATAGGGGTATGATTTTTAAGCCTGTTTCATCTAAAAGATATTTTTATGTATGTTAATTTGAAGGTTTAGGGACTACCTATGTGAAATGTCAGAATATACTTAATTCCTAGTGATATATTTAAGGAAAATTTGTTATTGTGATAAGGCTAAATTAATTGAATATGTTCTACTTGATTCAGAGAAACTGAATCTCCTTTCCATTATAAAGACCTTTTTGATTAAGAAACTTTGTGATATCTAGGAATTCTGTAATAACTAAAAATTTAGTTTTGTTATAATACTTTGTGAATTTGTGTTACTTTACATCAATATAGTTTAATGAATCCCAATTTTAAAGGTTTATTTTTGCTTTAAGGAGGAAGAAAGAGATATCTATCATTTTAAAAGTTTCCAACCAATTTTCTTCATAAAAGTTTAGTGAACATCAGAATAAATTTTAAACTGTTTTTTAAAGAAGGGGAAATAGTTTTAGAAGAAATATTTTGAAAAATCTTGTGTGATTTTTAGAAGGCCTACTAAATTTTCAAAATAATGTATTGTTAAATTAGGCTGTAAAGCAGAAGAGATCTTACTGTCTTGATCTGAATTTGTAGTCATTCCAGTTTGAGGTTATTATATGTAAAAGATTTAATTCCTGAAGTATCTTATTTTTCCAAAGTGAGTATAACTAGGGAAGAATAACAAGCTTGTGAAACAAAGACATAAACCCATCAATCTGTAAGGTCAGCCATTAACCTCTTTGCTTTGTTCAAGTTAGGTTAGTAAAAGTAATATGAGCTATCTTGTCTTACGGTTAAAATGTGAAGGAAAGTTGGATAATCTGAAGAATAGGACTGAGAGATTTGGAAAGATAAATAAAGTTTTGATTTAAAATATATAAAGCAGATAAGGTTTGGGAACAAATGTGGGTTATCTAAACCCTTCTTGCCCCTAGATAGTTGTTCTGGATGCTTTTGGATCAGTTTCAGATTGCTTAAGTATGTTTAGAGAGTGTGAGGAAGTATTTTAAGAAGACAGAAAAGTTATGTAACTTGATTTAATAATTAATAGCTCAGTCAAACTTGAGATGGCCCTATCTGAAGGATACCAGCCAATATTTACTTTCTATTTAAGACTGGGACTGCAATTTACTGTTGTTTTAGCTCTGATTACAGGAATAGTTGTCTAAGTTATCATAAAGTCAACTAACATGTGCTGCAGGCTGAGAACGATGGATGCCTGGAAAGGTTTTGAAAATGACCTAGGACACAGCCTAGGTAGGATCTTCCTAACTCAGTTTCCCAAATGTGCTATTTCCTTAAAAAGGAAATTCCCCACCTGATTACTCCTAAGTCTTGCTTTCAGCACCTAGTGACCACGTGATTAGCTGTCAGATAATGCTTCATTCCTGGAATCAAAAAGAGCTAAGAAAATTCTTTCCTTCTGTTAAGATATGACACTGTCCCTCTTTTTCTTTTATAGCAAATGTCTATAATCAAGAAGATCTGTAAGTACAGTACTGTCTATTAAATAATAAATGGAAATTGGAACATCTCTGTTATTATAATGAGATGTAGGAATGAATAGCTTACGACTTTAACCTATATTCATGGCCAAATAAATAAATATAACATATAGGGATAACATCCTCCAAAGGAAGGTAACAAGACAAAGATGTAATGTGATAGATGTCTAATTAAAAAGGATAACTGTCCCAGGAAATGTATGTTTGCCTCTCCTTATCTTGGGATGTCACCATGATGTCAATTTCTAAGTAAAAGTTGACTCCTGAAGGGGCTCGGGGCAGTCACTTGTTCCTGAGCCCACCCAGGCTGTTCCTTGAACAGTTTGGTGTCTGTGTACTCTCTCCTATCCCCGCATGAGCTCCTATCCCCTTACAGGTGACCCCTGTTCAAACTCTGCTGTGCGGGACACAGTGCAGTATCAGTGCCCTGGGTAAAATGTGAGTCTGAGCAATTCATCAGGGTTTGGGTCCAAAAAACCTTCATTTGGTTCTGTATTCCAGTGCTACAATCACCTATACTATCAAACATGCTTCATGAGTTCCTGCTTCAGAACAAAGTGAGTAATACATGAATGATGGGCTTGTTGAGGAACAAGTCAAGCCAAGGCATGGCCCTCCTATCCTTGTCTAGAATTGTCTGACTCCCTCCAGCCCAGCCCTTTCCACTTCTCCAGAATCATCACAGCACTATAGCTACACCTACCAGGATTTTGCTTTTGGGGGTGATTTTTTTCCCCTTACAAGGGAACAACAACACAGGGAGGGAAATATAACTTCAGAAGGTCCCCTCTCCCCACCCAGTTCAGATAATAAACAGTCCCCAGTCTCCAAATCTAAACTGAGGAAGTCACCCAACCAAAAAGAGCCAACTGCTGCTGCCTCTTTCATTACCAGGGACCAAACCACAACAAACTAATAGAAGTAATCTTAGTCATTCCCATGACTGGACAGCACAAACTGTCAGTAACTTCTTCCTAATAATGAATTCAAATCTGCCTTCTGTAATTTCTATCCATTGATCCTTATGGCTCTAGAGTCACGCAGGATATCTACTTCCTTTCAAATGCAAAAGATTCTAGGCTAGACTCTCTGCCGTGAACTAGCCTTGTGGCATTGGACAAACCTCTGGGTCTCAGTTTCCTTCTCTGCAAAGTGAAGGGGTGAGAATGAAGGATCTCTTGAATCCCTTCCAGGCCAAACTTTCCATAACTCCAGGGAGCTTGACCTCTGAATACCCTCCTCATCTTTACCCTCTAGAGTTTCACTTCAGTTCAGAATAATAACTAAATAATAGGTTGCCTCCAACCTTCCCTCTTCCAAGACTTGGTTTTCCTAAACTAGCCTGAAATCAGTTCAGCTAAAATTAATGAAGTACTCATATGGAAAGAACTCTGTGTAAATCCCTGGGAGAGATACAAAATTTAGCTTCATCTTTAGGAAGCTCACCATCTAGTGGAAAATCATGACTGACATTTGTATCATGTATTACAGTTCTTGTTGGTTTAATTTTTGGACAATCAGTGATTTCATTGATACAGGAAACTCCCAATAAAGAATCTCCCTACCAGTGCTGAGGGTACCTACTCTACAAGCTATAAACTTGAAAATTTGCCTGGGGACACTGAGGGTTTAAGTGATTTGCCTAGAGTCACAATATGAGTTAGAGGCAGGTCTCAAAGCCAGGTCTTCCTGACTGAAGCCAGTTCTCCAGACACAATGACATGATAATTATGTTATGGTTTGCAAACTGCTTTACGTGCATCGTTTCATTTGATAGCCTTCTCCCAGGGATGCCATATGGCTGTAAATCATGGAACCCTACGGCATCAGGAGAAGTATGCTTACAGGTAAAGCAACATGTAGTAGAACGATCCTGGTGAGTGCTAATGGGACAGTCCATTTATTAGCAACCTTAGCTGTACCTGAGAAATGACATCGAATACTTAGTGATAGAGACATAAATAATGGAAAAAAGGAAGGTCTGGTTGTATGCTGAGAGGAAGAGATGGCAAACATCCTGAGGATGACATTGGTACTCTCAAGGTAATCAAAAGACTGGAGAAAAGCCTCTGTTTTGTGAGGGAAGGATGTGTTTTCCATAAGGGAAATTTATGGAAAGACAGGGGCAGGAATTTCTTACTGGGGAGCAGATTCTCCAGGAGTCGTAGCCTTATCAGAACACATCCATCCAGTCCTGAGGATCCAGGTGAAAGCAGCTATTACTTTACAGAATTTTGGCTTCAGTATAGGATGCCACTTATAGGATACTGGCCCTCAGCCTGTGAAAAATGATATACCTCTCCTAGAAGAAGTTTATTCCATAAACACTCTCCTAGGTCTTTCAAGCTACATAATGTTTCAATGTTCCTTATGCTTTTAAAACTTTTCCATTCCAACTCACCAATCACATTTTTGTGATTCTTAATAGCCTAGACCTTTATGACCAATCATCCTAACTAAGCTCTCAGTTATCTCTTCTACGAAACGATCAACTGGATAATTTATTAAGCATCTGCTAAATGCCTTCCACTGTTTTAGGACCTGTGGAAAATACAAAGATGTATAAGACCTAGTGCCTACTATAAAAGAGCTTATAGTCTATTAGAGACCACCATCTTGGTTCGAGCCCTTATTACTTGTCACCAGGTCTGTTAGAAGAGCCTCCAAATTGACCTCCCTGCCCCAAGTCTCTCCCAACAATTACATGTAAGCGTAACTCATCCTCTAAGGTGCTAGTAGGAGACTTGGGAAGATGCCGATTCCTCAGGAAACTCTGATTCGCTGATTCTCATAACTAATTAAAAGTTTGTTGGATGAGCCTGTGGTTTCCACTTCCTGCTCGTTTGCCTCAAGTCTACTGTGGCTTGCTGAATAATTGGACATGATGACTATTCATAGCAAGCAGAGAAACAGGGCAGGGCTCCTGCTTTGGCAACTTAGAGTCAGGAATGTAAGTAGAGAAGAACACTGAGCCACAGATGAATCAAAACAGGAATTATTCAACTTTCCTGCTACCAGCACTGCTGCTGCAAGACTGGACTTCCCCCAAACCAGCAGTCATTGCACTATTTACTCTGGACAATCACTGTCTGACTTCATTTTATTCTCCCTGCCTACTCCATCTAGCCCCCATACAGTAAAAGTTAGTATAATGTGGCGAAGAGAAAGATCATTTGGCAAAGGATCCTTAGTGTCTTTGGCCTGGGTCCCAAGTTATTTCTACTGTGACTAGGGTCCCTAGTATGTGTTCTGCATCTATTCTTTCTGAATTCCATCAATATAAGTGGAAGTATATATGGGGATACCTATCTGACATCCCACATTTTCCAGGACAGTCAAAATTTCAAGAATAGAGAGTGTACATTTAATGAAATTTTATGAAAGGGATGTCCTTTAGCAGACTATAGTTACAGCTTTAAATTTGGTAAAATTGAACACCATAATTATAGAATTACAGTTTCATCCTGTGAGTCCTCCTTCAATGATTCCCTTTGGTGATTGCATCACTTCCCATGGATCCATTTATCACCTCTATTCTGATGATTTTCAGATCTACTTATTCAGCCCTTGACCTCTTTCCTAACCTCTAGATTCCTATCTCCAAATGCCTGTTGGACATCTTGAACTGGATGTGTCATAGACATCTTAAACTCAAGATGTCTGAAAGTGAACTCATTATCTTTTCCCCAAATCCTCCCATCCTCCTAATTTCCTATTACTGTCGAGGATACCATCAAACTCTCAGTCATCTAAGCTTACAATCTAGTTGTAATCTTGCCTCTTCACTCTCACTCCCCATATTCAATCTGTTGCCAAGTCCTAATGATTCTTCTTGTAACCCATCTTAACCTAGCCCCCTCCTGCCTTTCCAGTCTTCATCCCCTACCCTGGGATCCAGTGACACCAACCTCCTTATTGTTCTTCAAACTAGCCACTCCATCTCTCCCACTCGGTGTATTTCTTCTGAAGGTCTACCGTGCCTGTAATTCTCTCTCATCACCTTTACCTTCTGGTTTCTTTGGTTTCCTTCAAGTCTCAGCTAAAGTCCTACCTTCTACAAGAAGCCTTTTCTGATTCCTCTTAATATTGGTACCTACTCTCTGACATTATCTCCAATTTATCCTGCATGTGTCTGGTTCGTACATAGTTGTTTACATGTTGTCCTCATCAGACTGTGAATTCCTTGAGAACAGGGACTGTCTTTTGCTTTTCTTTATATCACCATCACTTAGCACAGTGCCTTGCATATAGTAGGTGCTAGCTCTTGTCTAACACGTAGGTATTGTAGGCAATACTACAATATGTTTGGTAAAATAGTGATGTCATTTCCTGCTACCAGGACTGCTGCTGCGAGACTGGTGAATAACTGCTGAATAAGTATTTATGAATGAGGAAGTAAAATGTGCATGATCACTAAAATATCCAGAAAATCATAGGATTTAGCATTTGAAGGGATCTTAGAAATTATCGGGGGTTTTTTTTTGTTTTTTTTTTTTACTGAGAAAGTAACTTACCCAAGGAAGTAATTAGCAGAGCCGGTATCTGGACCTAAGCTCTTATGACTTCCAAGTCAGGGTTTTTTCTACGATATCTCTCCATAATGAGATTTCAGCATCCCCTATTTCTGATCTTATCTTCCTTTTAACAGTCAGTTGTCCATTGATTATACCAAAGAAGACAAAAAGTCAAAAGATGTGAGTTCTTGGTCTGACTCAGTCACTGTGGAACCTCTAGCAAATCATTCAGTGTACACCATGTCTTGGTCATTTTTCCAGTCTACAAAATGGTAAAAATCATACATATGGTCAAGGAATCCCAAAAGAATTTACCAACATTGCCATTTCCTTTTGCTATCCCTTCTAAGTCCCTTGAGGTTTTTGATAGCAAAGAAATTTAAGCTCTACCTACTTTTCTTCCTCCTAACCTGCAGTCTTAAAGCTTTTTTTTTTCACTCATTTGACTTCTGAGTCCTTGAACTAATGCTTTGGAAACACACAACCAGCATACCATTTGTATGCATTGAAGTGACTAGCAGGATTTGTGTAGAGGTATCCCAAAGTTAGCAGTCCTATCTGGTTCTGGATGCCTCCCCCTAGGAAAAGGACCCAAAGAAATTACTTCAGCCACTCAAGCTTCCTCCATGATGTCACTCAGATCCTTCCCCTGCCCTGAGTGAAAAGACAAGGGAGTTTAAGCCAGTGGAAAATGGAAACTACAGCCAGAAAAAAATAAGGCAATTAAAAAAATCTGTGCCTTGGGCTTGCAGGATTATATTCTTCAGATCCAACTCTACAGGTTTATTCCTCTAGTTTCAGGAGATAAAGATAAAGGTATACCCACTTAACACATATTTAAGTCAGAAGGAACTAATTACTACAGTTGCCACACCCTCTTCTGACAGGAAGAACATAAATTTATAGCAGGAGGTTAAAAATAATAGAGTATAGCTACTTTGGATTTTTCAAGTCTCTCTTCATTATCTATACAGCTTGCTGATTTACTGACTCTTCTCTCTTCCACTAGAACCTGAGACTCCACCCCTGGAATTATCCTGAGAGTTCAGCTTTTCCTTGGCATTGCTCAGATATAGGCTTGCCCAGATATATGAGCTATTTCCAAACCAAGCCTTTCAGGCAGTACCATTGTGGCTCTAGGACACCAGCTCCTCTTCCACTACAAAGTAAGCTGCTTAAAGGAAGAGACCGACTCGCCTTCTTGTATTTGTACCCTCAGGATTTAATACAGTGCCTGGCACAGAGTAAGCCCTTAACTGCTTTATCCTTTCTTCCTTGGACTGACTACAGCCCCTTAAGTGTTAATATTTTAGCACGGGACTGAGGCTAATCCCATTGTACTGAGATCCCTTATCATCCAGGAAGGAGCCTAGGTGTATGTGAAGAGTCTGGACCATGTCTTCAGCCTCTCTCAAATAGTAAAGAATGAGCCCTAAAAAGACATTGCTCTGTGATATATCTCCATATCCCCAAATTCAGCTTAATAAAACTTTCACTCATATCACACACTGGAGCAAACTATTTCAATGCCCATCTCATACTCACATACTTTCTTACTTCACTTTGCTGGTTCTCTTAGCCTCAGATAACTAGTTTTAGGACTAGAGAAACAGAGGCAGAAGTTGATTTCTGTCATGAATTCATAACCTAGGATCATGGATGGGAAAAAAATATTCATATCCTTATTTTCACTAACCCCTAACTACAATTTAGTGTTTCCTTTAATTATGACTGTAAATAACAAAACATTTTGAGGTCCCTAGGTCTCACCAAACTGCCAAAAGTGTCTATGACAAAAAAGATTAAAAAACTCTGATTTAGATTATGTAGATCTCAAAGGCCACAGTAGACAAAGATCAAGACTAGGCAGGCAAACAGGTATAGGAAGAATGAGTCTCAGGGAGGAAAAGAAAAAAGAAGGGAAAAAGAGAGAAAAAGCAAAGTGGTTACATTAATACTTCAACAGTCACCAAAGCGAAAATAACTTGACAAGCAGAGTATGGGGCTGCTAAGAGAGTCACTGTCCCTGTGACCCAGGAAGCAGACAACCCTGAAAGCTGAGCTGCCTTCCTTAATTTCCACCTGTGGGTGTGTACATGTAAATAGAGGCCCCATTTGGGTCAAAAGCACCTTGAGGTAAAGGGAAGAGGACAAGAAGACTGATTCCAGTTGCAGCAGGCTCCCTTCTAAATTATACCTGTTGTCTGAAACCTCTTCCCACTGACCATCTCTGAACATGGGACACTGCTCTGGGGACACTAGGATCATGAAGGAGAATGGCATTCCCTGGACTGGCAGCCTCATCAGCCCTGGCTAGGCTGGTGTCACAGGCATGGGAGGGGCTCACACTTCTATGTTTCTTCATCTTGTTTACAGAGTTCATCGTGCAGGATACCTCTTCTTTCCATCTGATATGCCACCAACTTCTGGCTCTCCCCTCCTATAGTCCTGGGACTCCCTGTCTAGCCCTGCTGATGTTCCTAAATCTTGTCTTTCATTTGCCATTAGAGTCATCTCATACCTCTTTTCCCTCAGTTCCTGAAAGACAGGAAAACAAGATATCAACACTAGTCTCCTCATCCCAGCTCCAGGAAGTCATGAGTTTTCTAAGAAATAGTTGCACAGCTCTAATTCCACATATCTCAGGAACCAAATTCTCATTGGTCCAGAGGGAGCTCTATTCAGACCCCAAGACGATAAAAAGGGAAGGAAATAAGCATTTATTAAACACCTATTATGTGCCAGCCACTTTACAACTGTTACCTCATTTGATCTTTTCAATAGTTGTGGGAGGTAGATACTATTATTATCATCTTACAATTGAGGAAACTGAGGCAAATGAAGATTTTTTTTTTCCCCAAGGGTCACACAGCTAGTAAGAGATTGTCTGAAGCTAGCTAGACTTGAATTCAGATCTTCCTGACTCTAGCCACAACACTATCTGCCACACCACCTAGCAGCACCTAAGAATAACGTTAATTACTCTGTCTCAGTCAGTCAGTAAACATTTATTGAATGCTTGCTACTTGTCCTACATTGTGCTAAACTCTACAGATAGAAAGAAAGTCAAGACTGCTTCTCACCTCTTGACAAAGAGGTGATAGACTCAGAGTTCAGAATGAGATACCTTTTTATGGATATGGACAATTTAGTTATTTCAACTTTTTTCTTTGACTATGTATATTTGTTGTTACAAGGTTCTCACCCACTCCCACCACCATCTGTTGGGGTGGGCAAAAGCAACGTGGGAGAAAGGAAAATGTAATTTTTTGTTTCTTGAGAATAAAGAATATAAATTTAAAGGCAAATATATGATTCCTTGATTCTAAGGAGCTCACACCCTAAAGAGGGAGACAAGATGCAAGTTACTATGTATATACAAGATATATTACAGTGTAAATAGGAGGTTATCTCTGAGAGATGTCTAGTCTATACTGTCAAAGGTCCTTGCCTCTTTTATAGCAACCTGCCTCACCAACCCCACAACAGGGCCTCCAACAAGAGACTGAGAACAAGGGTTATAACTTTTCTTCTGGGTTGATAGTCTCAGCCCATTACACTTGCTACCCCCTAACCTGTTCCAACCTTATCTTGGGATGATCAGAATCTCTCCTGCCAGGCTTTCTGCACAAGGTCACCTACATGTTCTAGTCGTTTCCTCTCAGCCTCGGCTCTTGTCTACCCGCTGCCCAAGAATGGAAAAATATTTTAAAGAGCCAGTCTTTCCTGTTTTCTATCTTCCATAACTGAAGACAGGAAAAGAAAAAAAGAATCAGACAATATCACAGCTGGAAAGTACCCAGAGACCATTGAGTCCACCCCATATCTGAACAAGAATTCCCTATAAAATATAATTGACACCCATGTGTCCAAGAATATTTATAGCAGCTTTTTTTTTTTTTGTGGTAGCCATGAACTAGAAATTGAGAGGATGCCCATCAATTGGGGAATGGCTGAACAAGTTGTGGTATATGAATATAATGGAATACTATTTTGATATAAGAAATGATGAACAGGTAGACTTCAGAAAATCCTGGAAAGATTTATATGAACTGATGCTGAGTGAAGTGAGTAGAACCAGGAGAACATTGTTCACAGAAACAGTCACAGTGTTTGATGACTGATTTTGGTAGACTTCTCAGCAATGCAAGGATCTAAAACAATTCCAAAGCACTCATGATAGAAAATGCCATCCACATCCAGAGAAAGAACTAGGGAATGCAGAGGGAAGCAGATTATTTTCTTTTTTGTTTTATTTTGTTCTGTTTTGTTTCTTTCTCATTTCTCCCATTTGTTATAATTCTTTTATGCAACATGACTAATGTGAACATGTGTTTAACAGGAATGTATTTGTACAGCCCCTATCAGATTGCTTGCCATCTTTTTTGTTTGTTTGTTTGTTTTTTACATATAATATCTTTTTTTAATTTTTTAAAAATTTATTTATTTTAAGTTTTCCACATTCATTTCTTTTGAGTTCCAAATTTTCTATCTCTCCCCTCCCCCCAAAGTGCCAAGGATTCTAATTACCCCTACCACCAATCTGCCCTCCCTTCTAACATCCCTACCTTCCTCTATCCCCATCTTCTCTTTTGTCCTGTAGGGCAAGATAAATTTCTATACCCCATTACCTGTATTTCTTGTTTCCCAGTTGTATGCAAAAACAATACTCAACAGTTGCTCCTAAAACTTTGAGTTCCAACTTTTCCTCCCTCCTGATCCATCCCCACTGGGAAGGAAAGCAATTCAATATAGGCTATATATATGTGTAGATTTGCAAATGACTTCCATTATAGTCATGTTGTATAAGACTAACTGTATTTCCCTCCAAACTATCCTGCCCCCCATTTCTTCTGTTCTCTCTTTTGACCTTGTCCCTCCCCAAAAGTATTGACTTCTAATTGCTCCCTCCTCCCATTGCCGTGCCTTTCATCATTCCCCCTGACCCTGCTTATCCCCTTCTCCTCTGCTTTCCTGTATGGTAAGATAGGTTTTCATACCAAAATGAGTGTGCATTTTATTTCTTCCTTGAGTCAAATGTGATGAGAGTAAGCTTCATGTTTTCCTTCTCACCTCCCCCCTTTTTCCCTCCATTGAAAAGTCTTCTTCTTGTCTCTTTTATGAGATAATTTGCCCCATTCCATTTCTCCCTTTCTCCTCCCAATATATTCTTCTCCCCCCCCTTCACTTCATTTTTTTTGATATGATCCCTTCCTATTCAACTCACCCTGTGCTCTCTGTCTCTGTGTGTGTGTGTGTGTGTGTGTGTGTGTGTGTGTGTGTGTGTGTATAATCCCACCAACTACCCAGATACTGAAAAAAGTTTCAAGAGTTACAAATATTGTCTTTCCATGTAGGAATGTAAACAGTTCAACTTTAGTAAGTCCCTTGTGATTTTTTTTCCTGTTTACCTTTTCATGCTTCTCTTGATTCTTGTGTTTGAAAGTCAAATTTTCTTTTCAGCTCTGGTCTTTTCATCAAGAATGCTTGAAAGTCCTCTGTTTCATTGAAAGACCACTTTTTCCCCTGAAGTATTATACTCAGTTGTGCTGGGTAGGTGATTCTTGGTTTTAGTCCTAGTTCTTTTGACTTCTGGAATATCATATTCCATGCCCTTTGATCCCTTAATGTAGAAGCTGCTAGATCTTGTGTTACCCTGATTATATTTCCACAATACTCAGATTGTTTCTTTCTAGCTGCTTGCAATATTTTCTCCTTGACCTGGTAACTCTGGAATTTGGCTACAATGTTCCCGAGTTTTTCTTTTTGGATCTGTTCAGGAGGTGATCGGTGTATTCTTTCAATATTTATTTTACCCTCTGGTTCTAGAATATCAGAGCAGCTTTCCTTGATAATTTCATGAAAGATGATGTCTAGGCTCTTTTTTTGGATCATGACTTTCAATTATTTCCCATAATTTTTAAATTGTCTCTCCTGGATCTATTATCCAGGTCAGTTGTTTTTCCAATGAGATATTTCACATTATCTTCGATTTTTTTATTCTTTTGGTTTTGTTTTGTAATTTCTTGGTTTCTCATAAAGTCATTAGCCTCCATCTGTTCCATTCTAATTTTTAAAGAACTATTTTCTTCAGTGAGCTTTTGAACAACCTTTTCCATTTGGCTAATTCTGCTTTTTTAAAGCATTCTTCTCCTCATTGGCTTTTTGAACCTCTTTTGCCAATTGAGTTATCCTATTTTTAATTTTAGTTAGCCTACTATTACTTTCTTCAGCATTTTTTTGGATCTCCTTTAGCAAGGTGTTGACTCGCTTTTCATGATTTCCTTGCATCTCTCTCATTTCTCTTCCCAATTTTTCCTCCACCTCTCTTACTTGATTTTCAAAATCCTTTTTGAGCTCTTCCATGGCCTGAGATGACTGAACATTTATTTTGGTTGTTTGGGATACAGAAACCTTGACTTTTATGTCTTTCCCCGATGGTTAGCATTGTTCTTCCTCATCCAAAAGGATGGGAGAAGATATCTGTTCAGCAAGAAAGTAACCTTCCATAGTCATATTTTTTCCCTTTTTTGGGCATTTTCTCAACCAATTACTTGACTTTTGGGTCCTTTGTCAAGAGTAGGGTATACTCTGGGTATCTGAAAGATCTCAGTTTCTCCAAGGTGGCACAATCAACCATGTACACTGGTTTGGGAGCAACCAGAAACTTTTGTACCCAGAATCTGTGAGTGGTAGAGTTTCCTCTCCACAACCACCTGGCCTCCAGTTCCACCAAGCCAACACTGGGGGCTGAGATTCAGATAAGCTGCTCAATTCCCCCAGGGGCTTTCTGTGGGGGCAAGGCCCCTCACAGGGCTGTGGTAAAGATCAGCTGCTCAGTTCCCCCAGGGGTTTTATGACCCAACAATGGATGTGGACTGCTGTGGAGGTTGCTGTGGGAGCTGCTGCCACCCGTGCAGCCTCTGCTGCTGCCTAAGGCCAGAGCTATGGGAAGACCCTGCTCCCTTCTCAGCCAACTGAAAAAACTATCTCACTGACCTTTGGTGCCTCTGGGTTGAGGGATCTGCATACTGCTGTTACTGCCACTGGGGATTCCACCCCCAAGGCCTGCTCTGGTCCCTGGTGCCCTGCTGCAGGGCCAAGGCTGGGCTGGGCTCCACTCTGCGTCTGATGCGACACACCTTTCCAGTTGGCCTTTCAGGTCAACCTGGGCTGGAAATCTCCACTCATTGTTCTGTGGCTTCTGCTGCTCTAGAATTTGTTGAGAGTCTTTCTTTACAAGTATTTTATCAACTGTGGGGGAAGAGCTAGTGTATGTGGGTCTTTCTACTCCACCATCTTGGCTCCACCCCCAGATTGCATGCCATCTTGAGGAGAGAAGAGGAGAAAATTTAAAACTTATGGACGTGAATGTTGAAAACTAAAACTAAAAATAAGTAAACTAAAATAAATAAATTAAAATTAATAATATAAAGAAAATAAATAATATAAAATAAATTCAAAATAAATTGAAAACTATAATACAAAACAAAAACCCACCATAATTGATAAATGATCATGTAGACTCTGCTTGAAGACCTGGGGCCCTCTGAGCCAGTACTTTCCACTTTGCTATAGTTGTTATTGCTAGAACAAGATTCCCTTATATGGAACCTAAATCTGTCTCTCTGCCACTCGTCAGTCAATCAACAAGCGTTTATAAAGCAATTACTAGTCCCTTTACTGAGTACTGGAGATACGAAAACATGAGTCCTACTCTGGAGAAGTCACTGCTCTGATGGAGCAGATAGACAACATGCATACAAGATACATACAGTGTAAATGGCAGGTCATGTCAGAAGAAAGGTGCTAGCAGCATATTTACTGGGAAAAGCCTCCTGCAGAAAGTAAGATTTGAGCTGAGATGTGAAGGAAGCCGGGAAGCAAGAGTGAGGAAGGAGAGTAACAACCAGGGAAAAGGCAGATCCAGAGCATAGAGTATTGTGTGTGAGGAAGCTGTAGCTGGGGTCAGCCTTGGGGCTAGATCAGAGGATGTGAAAGGGAATACTATGTAAGAAGACTGGAAAGACAAGAAGGCACCGGGTTGGAAAGGATTCTACATGCCAAATGGAGAATTTTCTGTTTGACCCTGGAGATAAGAGAGAGTCACTGAATTTTATTGAATATGAGATGGATGAAAGGTTTGACGTGGTAAGACCTGAGCTTTAGGAAAATAACTTTGGCAACTGAATGAGGGATGGATTAGATTAGGGAGAGACATGAGGGGAAGGTATTTGATGTAATGAGATCTGTACTTTAGGAAAATCACTTTGGCAACGAAGTGGAAGATAGAGTAGGGTAGGGAGAGACTTGAGGCAGGAAGCCCAATCAGTAGGCTATTGCAATAGTCTAGGTCTGAATCAGGGTGGTGGCTGTGTGAATGAAGAGAAAAGGATGTGTACAGAAGGTATTGTGAAGGAAGAAATTTCAAGACTTTACAACAAATTAGATATGTGGGGTGAATGCAAGTAAGGACTCAAAGATGACCTCTAAGTTTTTGAGACTGGGTGACTGAAAGAATGATGATAACCTTGACTATAAATTTAGAAAGAGGGAGGGTTTGGGGGGAAAGATAATTTTATTTTGGACATATTGAGGTGCCTGTAGTAAATCCAGCTCAAGATGTCCAAGAGGTAATGGGTCATGTAAGACTAGAATTCAGAAGAGACAAAACAGGACTAGATGGTATTGATCTTGAAACCATCTAAGCTGAGATGATAATTGCATCCACAGCAGCTCATCAGATCTCACCAGATCTCATCAGATCACCTATTGAGACAATCTACAGAAGGAAGAGAAGAGGACCCAAAACAAATACGGTTGTGGAAAGGTCCTGGATGAAGATCCAGCAAAGGATCAATGTGATAAGGAATGGTCCTAGAGGTATGAGAACCAGGAGAGATCAGTATCATGAAAACCTAGGAAGGAGATAGTATCCAGGTAAAGATGAAGCTTATTCTTTCCAGGGTACCAAGAAAATGTCTCCTTATTAATGTTTTGGACTACTAAATCAAACAGGAAATCATCAAGAAATCTATTAAGTAATCTTTCAAAATACGGGGTGTTTTTCCAAGAAAAACAAGATGTTAATTGTTCTGACAAACTAGACAGATGCTATGTTTGTACAAATTATTATCCTATAGAGGGGCAGAGTCAAGATGGCAGAGTAGAAGCATGGATCTGGAGAAGCTCTCCCCCCACAGCCCATAAAATACCTGTAAACAATGACTCTAAACAAATTCTAAAGCAGCAGAAGCCACAAAACATTTCCAGTCCAAGACAGCCTGGAAGACCTACAGGAACGGTCTATTGCACTGGGCTTGGGGCAGAGTGCAGCCCACAGAGCCCAGCTCAGCTTTGGCAGCAAGGCGCAACTTGGACAGGACTGGAGCAGGCTGCGGGCGTGGAATCCTGGGTAGCAAATGTGGTTCCCAGATTAATCAACCCATAAACACCAAAGAGAGCTTCAAAGATCAGTGAGAAAACTCTTTCACCTGGGTGAGAAGGGAACAGAGTCCTGCCCTAGCCCCAGACCCAGGTAGCCCTAGGCAGTGGCAACAGCCATTTTTGGAGCCCTTGGCCTAAAGACCCTGGGGAATTGAGCAGCTGATCTGGATCTCAGCCCTGAGTGGCAGTCCTGGGGTGAAGAGGAGCCCTGACTTGGAGCTGGTGGAGGCTCTGGAGAGGGAATCCTACTCACAGATCCTGGGCAGAAAAACTTGTGGTTGTTCCCAGACCAGAGTTCAGACCGGGAGAGAAGTAAACTCCTTTCCCTTGATTGTGCCAACTTGGAGGAACTGAGAACTTACAGGTCTCCAGAATACACCCTCCTCTTGACAAAGGACTCAAAAGTCAAGTAACTGGCTGGGAAAATGCCCCAAAAAAAGGGAAAAAATAAGATTATAGAAGGTTATTTTTTTGGTGAACATGTATTTTCTTCCATCCTTTCAGGTGAGGAAGAACAATGCATACCATCAGAGGAAGACAAAAGTCAAGGCTTCTGCATCCAAAACCTCCAAAATAAATATCCAATGGTCTCAGGCCATGGAAGAACCCAAAAAGGATTTTGAAAATCAAGTAAGAGAGGTGGAGGAAGAATTGGGAAGAGAAATGAGAGAAATGTAAGAAAATCATGAAAAGTGAGTCAACAGCTTGCTAAAGGAGATCCCAAAAAAATGCTGAAGAAAATAACACTTTAAAAATAGACTGACTCAAATGGCAAAAGAGGTCCAAAAAGCCAATGAGGAGAAGAATGCTTTCAAAAGCAGAATTAGCCAAATGGACAAGGAGGTTCAAAAGTTCACTGAAGAAAATAGTTCTTTAAAAATTAGAATGGAACAGATGGAAGCTAATGACTTTATGAGAAACCAAGAAATTACAAAACAAAATCAAAAGAATGAAAACATAGAAGACAATGTGAAATATCTTATTGGAGAAACAATTGACCTAGAAAATAGATCCAGGAGAGACAATTTAAAAATTATGGGACTACCTGAAAACCATGATCAAAAAAAGAGCCTAGACATCATCTTTCATGAAATTATCAAGGAAAACTGCCCTGATATTCTAGAACCAGAGGGTAAAATAAATATTGAAAGAATCCACCGATCACCTCCTGAACAGATCCAAAAAGAAAAACTCGGGAACATTGTAGCCAAATTCCAGAGTTACCAGGTCAAGGAGAAAATATTGCAAGCAGCTGGAAAGAAACAATTTGAGTATTGTGGAAATACAATCAGAATAACACAAGATCTAGCAGTTTCTACATTAAGGGATCAAAGGGCATGGAATATGATATTCCGGAAGTCAAAGGAACTAGGACTAAAACCAAGAATCACAAACCCAGCAAAACTGAGTATAATACTTCAGGGGAAAAAGTGGTCATTCAATGAAACAGAGGACTTTCAAGCATTCTTGATGAAAAGATCATAGCTGAATAGAAAATTTGACTTTCAAACACAAGAATCAAGAGAAGCATGAAAAGGTAAACAGGAAAGAGAAATCATAAGGGACTTTCTAGAGTTGAACTGTTTACATTCCTACATGGAAAGATAATATTTGTAACTCTTGAAACTTTTCTCAGTGTTTGGGTAGTTGGAGGGATTATACTTACGTATATGTATATATATATATATATATATATATATATATATATATATATATATATATATATATATATATATATATATATATATATATATATATATATATATATATATATACATATTTAGACAGAGCATAAGAAGGGATGATACCTAAAAAAATAAAATTAAGGGGTGAGAGAGAAATATATTGGGAGGAGAAAGGGAGAAATGAAATGGGGCAAATTATCTCTCATAAAAGAGGGAAAAAAGCTTTTACAGTGGAGGAGGAAAGTGAGGTAGTGAGAGGCAAAAAGTGAAGCTTACTCTCATCACATTTAGTTTAAGGAGGGAACAACATGCACAGTCAATTTGGCATGAAAATCTATCTTACACTACAAGAAAGTAGGGGAGAAGGGGATAAGTGGGGTGGGGGAATGGTAGAAGGGAGGGCAAATGGGAGGAGGGAGTAATTAGAAGTGATCACTTTAGGGGAGGGACAAGGTCGAAAGAGAGAATAGGATAAATGGGGGGCAGGATAGGATGGAGGGAAATATATTTAGTCTTTCACAACATAACTATTATGGAAGTCTTTTGCAAAACTACACATATATAGCCTATATTGAATTGCTTTCCTTCCCAGTGGGGATGGATGGGGTGGGAGGGAGGGAGGAAAGTTGGAACTCAAAGTTTTAGGAATGAATATTGAGAATTGTTTTTGCATGCAACTGGGAAACAAGAAATACAGGCAATGGAGTATAGAAATCTATCTTGCCATATAAGAAAAGAGAGAAGATGGGGATAAAGAAAGGGAGGGGTGTGATAGAAGAGAAGGCAGATTGGGGGAAGGGGTAATCAGAATGTATGACGTTTTGGGGTGGGGGGAAGAGAGAGATGGGAAGAAAATTTGGAACTCCAAATCTTGTGGAAATGAATGCTGAAAACTAAAAATAAATAAATAATTTTTTTAAAAAAGTACTATCCCATGGATTACCAGGGAAAATGTAAATACGTATATCTACATTAATGATATGTGACCAGATTGCTATGAAATTTTGCCCCATCACAGGAAGAGAACTTTCCAAGATTATACACACTAAGCTAAGAAAGGTAACCTGGGTTTGTCTGGATATGTCCAGATTTGCCTAGCATGGAGGCTTCTGCATCCCCTGCCACCTGGGTTGGGGTAGCTTCCTTTGATTAGTTGCCTGTGTCTTTCAAACCGGCAAGATTCTTTTTCCACCATTCTTTTCTACCTCTCTTTCTACTGATCTCTTTTCCAGCACTCTTCTCTGCTGTATCCACAGGGTGAAGATCACAGTTCACCCATAGCATTGGCGTTATGAACTGAATGTGTGAGAGAGGAAGGACTTTCTTCCCTTGGTCTCTCTCTCATATCCTGGGTCTAAGAAATGGGCCTGGGGGGTGTCTGTTTTTGTTCTGTTGTTTGTCCTCCAGGTCTTCCCCAAGGGTCTTGGGGATTAGAGCCATGATGACTTTGGAGACAGGATGGCAAGCAGGATTGTGCGACCTGCTAGCCATGGTGCCTAGGACTCAAGCCTAAGGGGGATTTTGGACTTGGAATTGGGACTGTGCTCTATGGGAATTGAGCTGAACTATGAAACTAATCCTCTTCCCCTCCTCAGAGAGTGAGGTAGTACAAAGGGGAGGGGGACTAAACCTCCCATGTGCTGGAAGAGTAAATTTGTGTATTTTGATTATATACCTTCTGAAGTAAATATTTCTGTTTAAAAACTAATATGACCTTTAGTGGATAAATGGTAGAAAGGTGCTGGGGCCCTCCTCTACAATTGGGGGAACACCATTGATATTGGGGTAGAGGCATTTGTAGGAAGCCTAGGCATTCCCCAAATTCCCTTGAGGATACTGGACATAATGCAGGGGGTGCCAACGTGGTCTTGCGTTACAAAAGATTTAATTGAAAGTTCTTCCCTTTGTTATTTGGAACACAATTTAATAAAGGACTTGTGGAATACTACTATAATTCTACTATTTTAATACTACTATAATGCTCATACTACTACAATTCTACTACTATATTTGTAGAGTAGATCCCTAGAGATCAAGAGGGAAAAGTGTGGACTTTTTATTGTCTGTCTCTAAGAACTTTTTCCCTTTATTGGTGGGTTGGAGTCTCAATAGTATGGTTCATAGTGTAAAATAACAGAATGAACTGGAGAAGGTGAAGGTTCACTGAAAGGCAGAGTTGTTTTGCTTTTTCATGACTCAGATGCAAGTCCTTTGCATTTTTGTCAGGTAAAATAAGATCTGTCCTTTATTTGATGTCTTGTTAGCTTGAACACTTGCATGGAAGCTGAGGGATCTTTTACATTCTTTTTTGTACAGATCTACATATAACCAAGTCCCAAAGCCCTGTGGTAAAGGATTCTCTCCTTATTGGTAGAGATCAATGTCCTGTGCCTGTGTGAAGGACAAAATGGAGTTCTTGAGAGTGGGAGAGAGGAGAGCTTTTGACTTTCTTCAAGTTTCTTGAGTCTCTCTAGGCTCTTCAATCACACTGGGTATGTATGGTTTCTAGCTTTGAGAGAGAAGATAGATGATGCCAACCTCACTTCAGGTTGCTGAAAGGAAAAAAAGACTCTGGAAAGAAATCAACATGAGAGGAACAGTCTCCATCATATTCCTATCCCCAGCCTACTACACTAAAGACTTCAGGAAATTTTCCCTTGAGTGAGATCTGGGACTTCCTCTTGGTTGAGTTGAGTTACCTCACTCTCAGTGAGAAAGCTCCTTCATTGGGTATTGTGTAGTAGATATTCTCTTTTGTGTACCTTCCCTAATTTCTGTTTTGCTATTGAGTTGGATAAGTGGGTTTCTTTGTTAGGTGCTATATCTGCTCATTGTGAAACTGGCATCTGGAGGGAAGGGAGTCAAGCCTTGGATGTAAAACTTAGGGTTCTCCTTTCCCATTAATGAATAGCAGTCAGTAGTTTAGATTGAATCTAAAAACTACATGGCTAGACTAAACTAACAATATTTAAGGGAGCAGATGGGTATAATTCTAACCTGGTACCCCTCTCTCTGAGGAGAGTGGAATGAAGGCCCTAACCTCCTGCTTCCCCTCCTGTCAAGAAATAAAGCCTTCCTTGGAAAAGATGGAGAGGAGAGAAGGGAAGGCTAGAGATGTTAATTCTGACTCCCTTCAAGACACAAAGCACCCCCATCCTACATGTGGTAGGACAACCCTCACTACAGACCCCCACTGGGTGACCTTATGTTCTGAGGCAATCATTGGAAGAATTTCCACCCAGGACAGTTTTTTCATTTGTAAAAGTGATAATACCAAGTTGACCTGATGTCACAAATCCCTGTAGGGAGAACTCCATGTAGCTTAGAAAGCTTGGCATGAACCAGGTTCCTGTTCAAGATAGAAGCCAGTTTGCTTTGTCTTTGCTTTTTATTTTGCTTGTGGGTTGAGAAAAACCCTGTAAGACTAAGGCTAAGCAAGCAGAGATTCGGTAAAAAGCTTCTTATTTTCTTGAATTCAGGGAATTTAGTGAAATGTTCCTTGATCTGTGAATCTGCAAGACTTTGCATTTGGAGATAACTATGATTTTTATCTGTACATGTGGGACTGCATATGATAATGTAACATTGGTTGTTTTGAATCTTTACTATATGGCACTAGGAAAACAAATGAAAGAATATTGCTTATGCCTCCTCAAGGATCATATAGAACTGTTCTGAATTTGGGAGGAGGACTATGCTAACACACACATGCACGCATATGTGTGCATGCACATACATGTACCCCAGTCTATTTGCCAGGGATGGCAAATATCAAACAAGGGAAATATGTAACCCAGAATTCTCTGGGGATATCTAGATTCATCCCCAGCTATGTAAGTAGGAGTGACCTCCTTTTATTGGTAGTTCGCATCTTTAAAATTGATGAGACTAAGCAGATCTATCTTTGAAATTGCTCTCTCTCCACCATACTCTTTCTGCTGTACCCAGCCTGGATGCCATGCACTAACCCAGTGAAGGAGGAAGGACTTTCCTTCTCCTGCTCCCCTTCTTTCACCCACCTCCAAAGGGCCCAAGGGCATTTGTTTCTGTTCTGTATTGTTTGTACTCAGTTTCGGGTTCTGGAAGTCATCCCCATAGGACTCAGGAGCTCAAGCCATGGTACTCTTGGAGACTAATTACAGATAGGGTCATACAGCCAACCAGTTTGACAAAGAAGCCCTGAGAAGCGAGAGTGCCTGAGACTGAAGACCAAGGGGTACTTTGGGCTTGGAAGTGGAACTGTGCTCTATTGGAACCAAGATAGGCTACATCATCAAATCCTTTTCCCCTCCCTAGAGACTGATGTGGTGCAGGATAGTGGGGGAGGTAGATTATGCCTCTAACATGTTGGAGGAATAAGTATCATATTTGTAATTACGTCTTCTGAAGTAAATATTTCTGCATAAAAGCTAAACTAATTGTTCATGGCTAAATGGAATTGGGGTGCAGGGTCCCTCCTACAGTTGGGATCGAGCACTATCTATGGAGGCTGGAGCCATTAGCAGAGAACTTAACAACTCCCCCTCACCTCCCAACACACACACACCCTTACCCCACTCTAAACCCCACTGGACCATTACCAGTTGTCTTGACTTATGTCTTGCCACTGAACTCCAATGACTGGAGAAGACAGTGAGGCTGACAATTTTGCATAGCTCTGCCTCACTTACATTCAATTCAAGCACAAATCAAGATATCATCCTTGGGGTGTCATTGGTCCTTTTCAAGAAGAAGCAAGAGCAACATCAAGAACACACCCCCTTCCTCTTAAGAGTATTAGAGAAGTGAAAACACACAGGACCTTTCAGCAGTGAGGGCCAGAGTAGTCTGTCACATAGACATCCAGCTATTCATCAGGGAGACCTAGGGCAAAGTAATGAGTCAAAGACTGATTTTTGAGAGGTATTCAAGATTGAATTCAGACTATAGAGCTTTAGTTCTGAGTCATAAATTACACACCATTAATCGTCAAACAAATTCATGTAAAATACAATGGACAACACTGGTATTGACTGGCTAAAATTAAAGCACACATCTTTCTTTTATTTTAACAAACTGTAAAATAAAAAAGCATAAGTTTGCATGTACTATAGGTTAAAATCATTCTTATGTTTTTTTATGTTGTTTTGCTTAATACTTTCAGGGAATATATTTTGATGGGGGTTTGTTTGTGGGTTTGATTAGGTTTGTCTGCTTTATGAAAATAAAATCTATTTTTAAAAAATTATGTGTAATAAAAGTTTGTACCCAAAGTTATAATAAAGGCAACGACTAAAAGCTAAGGATACAAATGGACAGCAACAATTTCATGTGCCTTCTACTGAGACTGATCAACAGTCAACTGATTGTGTCATATGTTACTAGGGATAAAGTAAACCAATCAACAGAGTATTCATTTATCTATTTAATCTATTTCAAAAAATTTCAAATGATTTTCTGCATCAACCAATTACATCTATAATATGCAACTAATAGAAACAGCAAAACAGATGGGTTTTAGAGGCATATTCATCCACCATTACAATTTTTTCCTCACAGAATCCCTTGGATCGCTTTGTAGAATCCTAGAGTTCCATGGAACACAGTCAAAGAAACATTGCTCCAAGTCATGAAAAGAAGACTTAAATTTTCTTAATAAAACACATACACCAGAAATACTCTCTGAACCTGCTTTTAAATTGGTAGGCTAAAAGTGTCTGATAAAGGCCTCATTTCTCAAATACATGGAGAACTGAGTCAAACTTATAAGAATATAGGTCAGTCCCTAGTTGACAAATGGTCAAAACATATGAACAAGCAGTTTTCAGAAGAAGAAATCAAAGCTATTTATAGTCATATGAGAAAAGGTTCTAAATCATTATTAACTAGAGAAATGCAAATTAAATTAACTCTTAAGCTACCACTTCACACCTATCAGATTGGCTTATGACAGAAAAGGAAAATGATAAATGTTGGAGGGGATGTGGGAAAATTAGGACGCTAATGCACTATTGGAGGATTTGTGAACTGATCTAGCCATTCTGGAGAACAATTTGCAATTATGCACGAAGAGCTATAAAACTGTGCATACCCTTTGATCCAGCAATACCCCTACTAGGTCTATATCCCAAAGAAGTCATAAAAAGGGGAAAGGACCTACATGTACAAAAATATTGATAGATTCTCTTTCTATGTTGGTAAAGAATTGGAAATTGAGGAAATGTCCATCAATTGGAGAATGACTGAACAAGTTGTGGTATATGAATGTAATGGAATACTATTATGCCATAAGAAATGATAAGCAGGCAAACCAGAAAAACCTGGAAAGACTGACATGAACTGAGGTTGAGTGAAGTAAGCAGAATCAGGAGAATATTGTACACAGTAACAACAGTAACAGTGATGATCAGCTATGACTGACGGTTTTTTTCAGCAATGCAATGATCCAAGACAATTCCAAAGACTCATCTATACAAAGAATTATGGAGTCTGAATGCAGGTCAAAGCATATTATTTTCACCATTTTTTGTTTTCTGTTGCCTTTCCCTTTTGTTCTGTTTCTTCTTTCACAAAATGATTAATGTGGAAATATGTTTACATAATTACATATGTATAACCTGTGTCAGATTGCCTACCATCTTGGGGAGGGAGGATGAGAGCTACGGAGAAAAAGGTTGAAACTCAAAATCTTTTTAAAAATCAGTGTTGAAAACTATCTTTACATGTAATTGGAAAATATAAAATATTTTTAAAAAATAAAACAACCATAAACACAAAAAATTAATGTTAAAATTATCTTTACATGTAATTGGAATAAAAGAAATATTATTTTTAAAAAAGAATTGGCAGATTGGATCCCTAGAGCTCTGTTACTAAATCCCCTCAGGGGTCTAGGGGTAGACCTCAAAAGTTCTGGGTTGTCTCTTCTAATGCTATAGCTCATAACTCCACCAATGTGCTTCTTCCTTGATTATCAATTAATAAGAGCTAATAAAAGCTAATGCTTACTATGTATCAGACATTGTGCTAAATGCTTTACAATTATAATTTCATTTGATCTTCACAACAGTAGGTTAGAGGAGAAAGGAAGAGGCCAAGGCACTTTTTATCTCCCACAAGTACTTTCTCCCCAGGCGTTTTGATCTGAAGCTCTGTCTCCTCTGCTGCCACATATTTGAATTCCCAGTTTAACTCTCAGTAGTTTTATATACGCCCCAGAAAGTTTATCCAAGACCCTCACTCAGAAGGAGCAGATTTCCTGTTGTAACCAGGGAGTTCATGCTACTGATAAATCCAGACTATTCTTACTTGGTAAACATATCAGGGCCAAGTGAAATGAGATCAGTTAGATTCTAACTTATTTTGATATGATGATAGGCAAAGATCTGCCTACATGGTGTGAATTAGAAGTGCCTCAGAAGTCCCTGTCTGCTCTCAAATATCTTATCCCCCAGCTTATTAAGTGTAATGTGAAGGGAGTTTGAAGATCCTCCCTTCCCCTTAATAGGTTCATGTGACCTGCTTTTAGCATTGGCCCAGTCCATAGTTTGAGTCACATGAAGCCCATGGTGGGAGGAGCTCGCTGAATGGGTAGAACAGGAAGGGTACAGCAGAAAGAGAGAGTGAGACAGAACTGAGAGAAGCATTGCTGAGCAGAGCAGAGAGGCTAGCATGAGTGAGAGAGGGAGTGACTTTGCCTAAGGGAGTTTATTTGTAGGAAGGCCTGATGGAGGGAAGGTTTGGGGATGGCCATGTTCCCTTTACTGGTAATGTGTATGAACTTTGTTGTTACCATGGTTGAATTGGCTTTCTGGTATCTGAATAAATATCTTGGTTTTGTCTTTGAGGAAGAGAGTTTATATTTTGCGAATTTACCCTGGAGAAACACCTGCATATCCATAGTGGCTGCAGTGGGTATCACACTGGAGTTATACCAAAGATACCAGAAATTCCTACTATCATCATATCTCTGGTTCAAGTCATTGTCTAAAACGCCCATGCATTATTTGGAAAAAGAGAGGTCAGTGAGTCCTCCAGAATACACTTACACCTATTAACATGTCACAGTGGGAGAGACAGCATGATTTGGAGTCAGAAACAGTTGAGTTAAAACCCACTTTTGACATATCCTGACTGAATAGCCCTTGGGAGGGTCACTTTACCTCTCACTGCTCCTAGGTAATTCTCTAAAACTATACATTGCAGAACAGTGGCTGATCTGTAACGACAGAGGAAGTTTCCTCACTAAACATTACCTATGGCAATAAAATCATAAGATTTGAAGTCAGAAAGAAGACAAAAATAAATAACAAAAATAATAAATGATAATTAAATATACATCAGAATAAGCTAATTTATTAGATAATTTGTCACTTTCTAGAAGGCCTAAGAAAGTGAGATATTCATAGTCTCCTTTTCAATCCTACTACCACCATAGCAGTTCATACCCTCATTAACCTTTTTTTAAATAAAATTGATTTATATCTTTTGTTTTTACATTGCCTAAATTTCTCCCTATATCCCTCTCCTTCCCCTTCACCAAAGTCATCATGTAACACAAAATCTTTTTTGAAAAAAGAAAAATTGAAAGAGAAAAAAATCAGCAAAATTGATTGATACGTAGAAAAAAACCTTGACAATATATGTAGTATTTCATACTCATAGATCATCTTCCCGTTCCCCTTACCCTCCAGCATATATACACACAAACACCTATGCAAAGATTTGAGAGGAGGTATTTTCTCATATCTCTTCTTGTTCTTTGTAATTTTGCAACATCCATTTTTTTGTTGTTTTATGGTTGTTGTTCTTTCCATTTATATTGTTGTAGCCATCATGTATATTGTTTTCTTGGCAGTGATTACTTCAGATTGCATGAGTTCATGTAAGTCTTTCTATACTTCTGTGTATTCATTGCCTCTTACAGCAAAGTAATATTCCATTGCATTCATGTACCACAATTTGTTTAGCCATTTCCCATTCATTGGGCATCTACTTTGTTCCCAATTCTTGTTACCAGAAAAAGTTCTGCTTTAGAAATTATGGTGTCTAGTCCTTATTAATTTTCACATGTACTTTCAAAATAGCCTCCTAACTGGCCTTCTAATCTTGTCTTTCCTTCCTTTGATAGATCTTTCATACTGCTTTTAGTCATTTTCCTAAAACACAACTCAGGTTATATTGTTCTCATATGTAGAGACTTTTAAAGGCTTCTCCTTACTGATCAAATAAAGTCCAGATTCCTTAGTCTGATATTTAAGATCCTTCATAGTCTTACATAACTTCATCTCCCATTATTCCCTTTCCTACGCTGCATAAAAAGTGGATTAGTCACCATTTCCCAAGCACATCCTCATACTTTCCCAGTTCTATTTCACTCCTCACACTAAGTTCTTTTCCTAGAATGCACCACCCTCATTCCCATCCCCTTATCCCCCACACATCTGCCTGTGGAAATTCTTGGTATCTCCTAGTTCCTAGTTCAAATGGCACCACCTCCTCCATGAAGCCTTTCTTAAACTTTGCTTATCCCTCTCCCTCCTCTAAACTCCCATAGTACTTGTCTAATTATCCTTGTAGCATTTACTCCACTTTACCTTCTATTATAGTTATTAGTGCTTTATTTTATCTCTACCATTAGGTTGCTAGCTACTCATTAAGATGATTAAATGTGTCTGATCAATATTTTTATCTCTTCCTACCTCCTAGTACAGACTTTATATCTATAGTAGATGCTTATAGAATATTTGCTGAATGAATGAAGAAATAAATGAATTAACAAGTAAGTTTTGATGGAGGAGAAATAATAAATAAATGAGCCCAAGGCATGGGGCATTGACTGGTAAAGGTATATCTGGATACAATATTGCAGCAGATGACCCTGGCAAGCATTGGATCTACATGAAGTTCATGAGTACCTGAATAGAAACCAGGGTAAGGTTGATGGGTATGAGAGAGAAGGGGGCACTGAAAGAAGGTTGGGATATGGGGAGAAAACTTCATCCAAATTTAATTATCTTGGGCCCAACCTGATAATAATGTTCAGTGGGCACTGACTAGGATCAGATGTTCATGACTCAGAATGGTTCTCCATGTCCACAGGATATTGCTCTTTCCAAATTAGGCCTGGTGAGAACAACGTATGAAAAATATCCCCTTTGAAATTTTTAAACTGCTATTATTATTTCTAAAAAATAATAACCAGAGGCTCCCTGAATCAACCACAAGTTTCCACCCAAAATCAAAACATGTTCAATGAGATGCCAGCAAGTAAGATGACTTATGAGTACAATACCATAATTTATTATACTCATCTAGCTGGTTGATGTTGTAATGAGGAGGGACCAGGAATCTTTGCTACTACGGGACTCTACCTTGGAAAAATGCAAATCATTATAAGATCTCAAGAGGAATGTTGTATAGAGCAGAAAATCTTTTTTTAATCATCTTTTGTTGTTAAAACATACTTAGGTAGAACCATGATTTCATTGGCATTAGTGTGTGTGTGTGTGTGTGTGTGTGTGTGTGTGTGTATAGATATAGAGATAGAGATAGATGGCATATATGTGTGTGTATATACATACATATTACACTCAAATATCTCAGGGTGTCCCAAAAATCTTAATGCACATAGTAGGCTTATTTCGTCTGTGTGTGTGTATGTGTGTATGTGTGCGTGTATACACTCTATGTTATCATCTAAAGCTCATTCTCTTTTGTTGAAACAGTGGAAACAGAATGGGAGTTCAGTAGCTAAATTTTCTCTCCACTATCATCCTTCCTTCTCCTCTTTGATTGTCCTCTTGCCCTGAACATAGCTTTAAAAGTCTTTTGTTATTGTTTTTGTCTTTGCAGTCAAATCTCAATCCATGCATGTACCTGAGCAGATTTACCCTTCAGCTACCATCCAGTCCAATCACAGGATTAAGAACTAGAAGGGACCTTAAAGGCCACCTAATTCAACCTGCTCATTTCACACAGATCAGAGAGGTTAAAGTAACCCAGTAGCAGAGCTAAGATTGAAAACCACATTTTCTGATTCCAGATCTAGGGATGTTCCCACTATGCCAGGATGATTTGTTGGGTTTCCATCTCAGAGGAAGGAAGGAAGGAAGGAGGCGGCTAGATGGCTGAAAGGATAGGGCTATTGAGTGAGAAAAACTGGAGTTCAGATTTGATCTTACTGGCTTATTTACTCACTTAACCTCTACCTGCCTTAATTTCCTCATCTATAAAAAGGCCCCTACCTCCTAGGATTATAGTAAGGATAAAACAATTGATTAAAAAAAAAAACCTTTTCGAATCTTAAAACATTGTATAAATGCTAGCTATTATTATTCCCTATTGTTAGAGAAGATCTATGATACTAGAAATGGACTTGATTTGAATTACTTCTAAATCAAGAGATAAAGTTCCTCTGGGACTCAGTCAAACAAAGAGTTTGGCCTTCAAACTGTAGTGGCTTGTAAGTAACTGCTGGAAACCAAAGATCTTATCATCTCAATCAATTTTTATCATCCTGATGATCCAATTATTAGTACTTAATGGTAGAGAGTATTATTTGGAAATTATTGCAGTCTAGAATGCTAGTGATTAATTTTGGGTAAACTTGCCTGGGTATAATATTCTTTCAATGTAATGCATATTTATAGGTCTCTTTTGTTCATACCCTGGGCATCTGGGGTAAATAGGAGTCAGGAAGACCTAAGCTGAGATCCCACCTCAGACACTTACTAACTGTGGGGCCCTGGGCAAGTCACTTAACCCTGTTGGCCTGAGTTTCTCATCTGTAAAATAAGCTGGAGAAGGAAATGGCAAACCCCTGCAGTATCTTTGCCAAGAAAACCCCAAATGGGGTCACAAAAAGTCAGACAGCTGAACAAAATTGTTTCATGCCCTGGATGATCAATGAGAATATGGTGATGCAAAGGTGATGTTTGCTTCTCAGATATCTGAGAACTTCCTGGTATAATAATTATAAATTCAAGAGGATTTCATTAATTTCTCAAGATACTTATTTAGTGTCTTCCTTGTTGATTCTCCTCAGAAGGCCCATGGAACTCTGTAGATTAGTATAAGGCCAATTAATTTCCAGGCTCAAAGACTAGAGGGAGAGACCTGGTGCCCTGAAACAGAATGAGTTCCCTCCCAAGAGCCATTTCAAGTCAGAATCATAGATTTAGAGTTAAAACGAGCTTTGAAAGTTATCTAGTCCCACCTCCTCATTTTTCAGATGAAAAGACTAAGGCCCAAGGAGGTTAAGGCCCAGGATAGAATATATGTACCCCAGTTGGCCCCCAGTCTCTCAGGGACTATATTTGTTATATTTTACCTTCTTTCCAGTACTCTGAGAAGATTAGGAAGTTTTTCTTTTTTTGTTAACTATCTGAGCCCGGACAAATTGTGTTTACCCCATTCTTAGGGGCCCTCTGACTAAACATCCAGTTCTATTTTACCACTTAACATCAGACTGGCTTTTACAAAGGGATTATTTACTTCAAATGTATAGCAAAATGACTATATATTTCTAGTGAGTTTTCGTTTTTCTTGCTTTTTCAGTGAGGAGAGGCGGGGAGGAAGGAAAGACACAATTTGGAACTGAAAATTTAATTTTTAAAAAGAAATATATGGCAAATAAACATACAAACATTTTCCCCCCAACACTTCAGGGACAAAATATCCCCCTTATACCATCACCTCAGTTTCTGGGGAGTGAGGGGGATTAGGTTTACAGATTAGTTCAATTCCTACACAACATTAGTCCCACCAAGTTCAAGTCAAACGTCTTCTGATTCCTGCTCCTTAAGGCCTCTCTCTTTGACTGGCTGCAGCATCCAGCCTGGACTTTCAGATCCTCATGGTTCAGAAAGTCCTGGGCCAAACATATGAACATTAAATATAAAATCCTCTTTCTGGCTTGGTCTTCATAAACTGGTTCCTTCTTAGCTTTCCAGTTTTCTTATACTTTATTCCTCTCCAAGTACTCTACAGTCCAGTGACACTGGCTGCTTTGCTGTTTCTTTCAAACAACATGCCATCGCCCAACTTTGCGTATTTTCACTGGTTGTCTCCCATGCCTGGGATTCTCTTTTTCTCTGTCTTTCTCTTTCTACTTGTCTTTCTCTCCTCTCTTCCCTACCTCCCTTCAACTCTTAGCTAAAATCCCACCTTTTATAAGATGCCTTTCCCAGTCATCCTTACTCTTAGTAATAATCTCCCTGGGAGATTATTTTCAATGCTCTTTGAGAGCAGGAACTGTTTTTGCCTTTAGTATAGTGCCTGACGCATAGTGGGTGTTCAACACAGGCTTATTGACTTGTCTTCTTGTTAAATAACTGACAGAAAGGTCCTCAAGTAGTAAGTGGCAGAAACAGAATATAAATCCTTCAGTTCTTCCTCATGAAACACATTGATTTCCTGGAAAGCACCAAAGCCAAAACCTTCTTGCTGGGCCAGATCAAGAGAAACGGAGAAGAGAGATACTTGGCCAGTGTCTTAATAGCCAACATAATCCAAATCTTGGTCACACCCAGCTACTATACAGCTGAGAGGGTAGTTTTCGTTTGAGCCTCAAGGTACCACTCCCTATCACACAATAGTGAGAAAATCGCATCTCTTTGTTCACAGTATTTTAGATCCCTTTGCTAATTGAAGTGAGTTGAACCTGGAGAACATTGTACACAGTAATAGGAACTATGATAGACTTAGCTCTTTTCATCAATGCAATGATTCAAGACAAGTTCAAAAGACTTGTGATAGAAAATACTAACCACATCTGTAGAAAGAACTATGGAGTCTGAAGACAGAGAGAAGTACACTATTTTCACTTTTTTTTCTTTCTCGTGGTTTTCCCTTTCTGTTCTGATTCTTCTTTCACAGCATGACTAATGTGTTTAACTAATCATGTTTAACATGATTTTACATATATAACCTATATCAGATTGCTCCCTTGGGGAGGAAGGAGAGAATAAAGAGAGGGAGGAAAATTTGGAACTCAAAATCTTACAAAAATGAGTGTTGAAAACTATTTTTACATATAATTGAAAAAAATAAAGTACAAATATTTTACATCTGTCCCCAGCTGCTCCTTGCTTTCAAGCAGAACCATATCTCTAGAGTCATGAAAAAAAGAATAAATATTTATTAGCTCACCTACCCCTAAGAAGAGGAGCTTTTACAAAATGGAATGTTTGTTTCAAAAGGCATAATCACAAATATAAAAATTTCCTTTCCCCTAACACAGGGAAGCATAAACTTCCTTCCCCTTGTACCACCATTGTCTCCAGGGAGGGGAAGGTTCATACCTTAGCTCCATTCCCATTGAGCTAGTCCCATGTCTAAGTCCATAATCCTCCTTGAGCTCAGATCCCAGACACCCTGACTCTTCAAGGCTTCCCTGATGGACTAGCTGGCTTCACCATCTCTTCTGAAGCCTTGGCTCCAAGTCACCGTGGCTTAAACTTCCTGGTCCTTTGAGGATCACCTCTGACACTTGAAACTGAGGAAGACAACACATTTACATAGCCTTTACAAAACATTTTCGATGGGTTATCTCAGTGATCTTCACAACCTTGTGAAATAGGGAGTATAGATATTATCATATCCATTTTACAGATGTCATGGGACTTTGAGGCTTACTTAGACTACCTCAAATGGTGTCACTCATGTGGAAGATACAAGAAGGCTTGCTTCTGGAAGACTATAGGACTGGAGCATGTATGGATATTCTGTATTGTAATGACTTAACGACATGGTTGACTGCATCCTTTTTCCTTTGGCTGAATGATTAAAATTGTCCCATCTTTAAAAATGCCTGATTGAGCCTTGTCAGGGGGTTCGGCTCTATTCAGGGAAAGGAGCCCTTCGCTTATAGATGGTAATACCCTTTAGTAAAGGCAAAGGTCTGAAGGCCACCTCATTTTCCCACTTCCACCCCCCACCTCCCATGTGGCCCTGAGAAAGGCTTTGGCCCATTTGTTTGTGCTTTTATATTCTAAGCATAGGCCATGGAGTACAAGTCATGGACATTCTGGAGTCTAGGAATCCAGGCCAGATGTTGGAGTCAGCCCAGCATTGGGGCAAGGTCCTAAAGTGAGCTAGGCTTGGGATTTGAAAGTAATAATACTAATCCCCCTACACTCCCCAGAGATTTAGATTGCTTAAAGGAGGATTATCCTGCCAAAATATAGGGAAAATTTTGTATGTTTGTTCTTGCTATAGCTTTGAAGTAAATATCCCTTTGTAAAAGCTACTATGATGCTAAATGGTTGAGTGGAACTAGGGTGCTAGCAACTGTGCCCCTAAAATGGAAGGAGGTACAATAGGTGATAGTTTAAACCAACGGCAGAGAAGAGAGACTCCCCAACCCTTTTATAGTAATGGAGAAACCTATAGGCCTCACCCTGAGAGATTTGGGCCTGAGCACCCAAGTTACATAAGCTCCAAGAAGTAACATTAATTGCCCCAGATCTCTCACCTAATAAGTGACTGAATCCAGGTCTTCTGATTCTCAAACCAGTGTTCATTCTACTTATAACTCTCTGCTTTAACTAGTAGGGGCAAAGGACTGGCAAGCACTCACTACATCCAGCTAAGAATTTCTCCTATTTTTAAAGATCTCTAGTGAGAGCAATTTTTGTTGTACGTGCACATCCAAGCAGTTTGCAGTCTCAGTTCCTGCCCCCATATTCCAAGAGGATAAGACAGATAAGCACACTGTTTGCTTGATCTAGCAACATCAACGTATATTACCTTATTGAGATGTCCTTTTGTCTTCTTCAGGGAAAGCATAGAAGCCCTTCAGGGTGAAATGTAGGCTTTGGGATCCAGCTCTCAAATATTTCCCAACAGGTCAACTGTTACATCCATTCCAGTCCAACTTGTATTTATTATGACAAGCATCCTAGCCCTATTGTCTTTCTAGGTCATTCACAAGAGTTGCTGCTGCACTGGGAAGTTGCCCAGCTTCCTCAGGACCCATAGTTGGAATGAACAGAACTCACTTCTTCCTCTACAATATCTCTCACATCAGCTCCCTCCTTAAGTTTCCACTGTAATCACAGTAGTTCTGGCCTCCATCTTGGTCTTCATGCATCTGAAGGGCTGTCACATGGAAGAACAATTCTGTGTGTTCTGTCTGGCCAGATGTTACAGTCAGTCCAGCATTCAAGCACAGTCTTAAACTGGGCTGGGCTTTGGATTGGAAAGTAACGATACCAGAGATTTAGACTGTGTAAAGGGGGAAAACTAGAGGCAATGAATAGAAAATGCAAAGAGGCCAACTGAGACGAAGTCAGAAAAAACTTCCTAATCAGAGCATCTGAAAATGAAATGGTCTGCTTTAAGGAGGCAACTGGTTGCTCTTCCTTGGAGGTCTTCAGAGAAAGGTTGGTGGATGACCACTTGTCAAGTATGTTGTAATGGAGAGTCTTTATTCCGGTATAGGTTGAACTAAGTGATTTTTGAGATTCTTTGCGATTCCAAAATTCTGTGATTCTTACCTAAACTATTGCAATAGTCTCCTAATCAGCCTGCCTGCCTCCCATTTATACCAAGTCCATCCCCTCTTCAACCCACCCTTCAGTCACCTAAGTATGCCTTCCCATGAACTACTCTGATCATATTATGCCTCCCTTCAACAGCCTGCAGAAGCTTCCCATTGCTTACTGAAACACATACACACACACATACACATGCACATGCACACACACATACCCACACATGTATATACTCTCCTGATCCTAGCATTCAAGGTCACCCACATTCTGGCTCCACTTTTCCATCTCCAACATTATCTAAGATTTTATCTTTTTATATTCTCCCTGTTCCCAACAATGTGGATCACTCCTGCCCTTTCTCATTTTCAGATCATTTTCATGCTGTCTTCTACGCCTAAATGCTAGAATGGACTCCCTCCTAACACCATTTTATTGATACCCCTCATTCCTTCAAGGCCCTGTTCAGGTGACACTTTCTCTATGAAGACTTCTGCAACATCCCCCTTACCGCCAAGACAAAAGAGACCTCTCCCAAATTTCTTGCAAATATATGTACATATATATATATACATATATACATATAAATATCTATCTCTTTCTCTATCTAATTTCCTCCTATTAGATTATAAGTTCCTTGAGAGCAAATTCTTCCTCAATATATTTCTGTATTCTCAGAATTTATCACAATTGGGACTTACCTAATGTTTGTTGAGTGAATAAATGAATAAATGAATGAATGAATGATTTGGTGCTACTTGGTATTCAAACTCATAGCTATTACAGGATAATGCTGCCCCGTCTCCAATAATTTCCCTGCTTATAGCATCTCTGAACCACTCTGCTTCTTTCTATATACCCTCACTTACCCCAGGCCAGGAGAAGAGCAATATGCATACACACCCACCCACACCCACACACACACACACATATATATATATACATATATATACACTTGTACACTATATGTATATGTGTGTGTATATATCTGAGACTCCAAGGAGTCTGAGCTTACAGGTGTTAATATGGAGAGAGATGCCAAAATAATTGTCAGCCAATTTGAACCTACTCATTATTTCTGACTCCTTTAGTAATTCATTATCATCATCAAATGGTACTTAACCATGAGAGAGGTTAGGATGACCATACTTATTATCATAAATAATAACAGGAATAATAACATATATCATGAAGGTGACGATGCACCAAAACTGCCCACCAGCTAACCAGCTCGCACAGACATTCTGCTTGAAGGGGCAAATGCTATTGGTAAGCCTCTTGTTTGATTTAGTGCATCTCTGAAGAAAGTCTGCAATTTCCCAAGCTCTGTCCAGGGTCCTGGCACCTAGCCAGCCTCCTCCCCCACCATCCCCTTCCATTACTGGTCAGAGCAGCCTGAGCTAGACATGGGCAGTTAGTTCTTTCTTTCTCACTCAGGTTTATAGGTCAGCCAATTAGCCCAAGTCATAAAATCCAGTAAGCTCAGGAGTTGGGGTTGTGCTTTCAATTAACTAGGAGGCTCCTGCTTGTGTTTGCCCTTGGGTGGAGCTCAATACTGCTAGTGATGTCCAGCCAGTCAAATAGACTACACCCCCTAAAGTCCTTTGTTCTTCCTACATTACAACTAGGTAGATTGTAATGTAATGTTTCCCCCTCCCAAGCTGCCCTGGTGGGAAGAACTGTTCTCACATTGTTTGCTTGAGCAATTTTCTTCTGCTACCACCTGGGAATAGAAATATAGTTCTTCCCCAAAGATTGTATCTGTGGAATTTCCCTTTTTCCTTCTCTTGTCAGGCCTCTCATCCTTCTGCCACAATATCCACTTTTGAAAATTGAGTCATTTTCAGTAATGTCTAACTTTTATGATCCCATTTGAGGTTTTCATGGCAAAAATAGATACTAGAGTGGTTGACCATTTCCTTATCCAGCTCATTTTACAGATAAGGAAACTGAGGCAAACAGGGTTAAATGACTTGCCTAGGGTCACACAGCTAGTAAGTGTTTGAGGCTACATTTGAACTCAGAAAGACTCATCTTCCTCATGCCAGGCCCAACACTAACCACTGTACTGCCTAGATGCCCACAACAGGATATCAAACCATGGCAGTCTTTTTGAAGGTATACAATAATAACAAATTGCATTTATATATTACTTCCCCTGTCCCATCAGATCTGTGAAACAGAAAGTACAAGCATCATCATTCCAATTCACAGATGAAGAAACTAAGACTCAAAGACAGTGGACAGGGCTTCCTTTTCCTAGGTGTTAACCAACAGTCCCTTAATGGTGATGATGATGACGATGGTGATGATAAAAGCTAGCATTTATATAGCACTTTATCCTTTACAAAGTGCAGGAGATATGTGTATGTACAAATATATGTATAGATACACACATATGTATATGTAAAATCTCATTTGAATTTTAAATATTCTAGAATTTTACACAGAATCAACATCATCAGCAATACCACCACTGAGTCTATAGGACTCAAGGACAGAAGGAAAGGCTCCATATAAACACAAATATTTATAGTAGCACTTTTTATGTTGGCAAAAAAAAAACTGGGGAAAAATGGGCACTCATCAATTGAGAAATGACTAAACAGATATTGTTATATTAATATAATGGGGTATAATTGTACCACAAAAACCCAGAAATATGAAGAATTCAGAGAAATTTCGTAAGTTTTGTATCAAATGAAGTAAAGCAAAATAAACAAAATCCAAAGAACCATTTACAAAATCACTACAGTAGTGTAAAGGAAAATCAGAATTGTGGTTAGTCCAGTGACTAATTTTGACTTCATAGAGAGGGGTATTATAGGTTCATAAAGAGTCATAAATTGTCAGTTACCACCAATGGGCTTTGCTTAACTTGCTTGTTTTGCTAATGTAGCAATGTTAAAGAATAAACATTTCTCCTCCATTCTGGGAAATAGCATCAAAAAAAATATGAATTCTCTTTGTCTTTTTGGTAGCTCCGAGTACCCAGCCACAGACAACACTTCTGACAAAGTACTTAGTGGTAGCTCTGTCTCTCTCTTCTCTTCAATTTATATTCCCAGATGAACAATCTCAACTAGAAAATGCTAGGAGTAGTACTGTTATAAAGAGAAAGTGTTTACTAAAACAAATAATGGTAAACAAATTTCCCTCCATGCCTGGAGGAAAATCATCAGGCTATCTTGAAATAATTGAAAAGTGTAAAGGAGAAATCAGATTACAACCCTGGGCTCTGCAGTTCAGAGGTTTCCATAACACACCTGTTCCAACACATCTCATGCCTGATTGAACCAAGCAGCCTTGTTCCCAGAGTCCTGGCACCTTTCTCTGTGATGATGGCTCCTACCCATGATTCAGCTATTTAAGATCCTCAGCAAACCCTTACAGCTTCACCTTTCTCCAGGATTATTCAGCTAGACCTGTAAGGAATTAGGTTCCTCTTCAAATATTTCTCTTGGATTCAATGAAGTGACCTGTAAAGGTCACCCCAAAGTTGTAGCCTAATCATTCTTCATCCCTTTATCTCTAAAGGCAGTTGGGTGATCCAGTGAGTTGAGTGTTGGGCCTGCTGTCAAGGAAGACAAGTTCAAATCCTGGTTCAGAGAGTCAATAGGTGTGTGATCTTGAGCAAATCACTTAACCACCACCTGCCTCAGTTTCCTCAACTGTAAAGTGGGGATAATAAAATTATCAAGTTTGTTGTGAGGATCAAATGGGAAAATATTTATAAAGCATTTATAAAGCCACATAGGTGTCTTTGCTTCTTTCTTTCCTTTATGATTCACTCATTTGATTCATTCTTCTTCATAAAGGGATTACCTGGCATTACCATATTTGACATTTACATTATCCTTTCTGTGCTTAGGACAATGAAAGACCAGCTTTGGCATTTAATTATGTTTCTTTATGAGGGAGGAGGATTTGGTTAAGGGGAGAAGAAAGTTATAGAGAAGTAACTGCAACATAAAAGACAAAAGGGCTTCAATAAAATACATTTAAAAAAAATAAAGGAGGTCAAGCTCCATGGCCTAGAATTTGTAGATTGTACTTTCTTTCTTTTTTGATAATCAGGACAATATTTACCTATCTCTACTCCTGTGGGATTTCTCCAGTCCTCCAGGATCTTTTAGAGATCACAGCCACCAAGTCTTTTTCAATACTTTGGGATGTAGATTATCTTGGCCCTGGACTTGAGCTCATCAAGAGCAGCTCAGTGCTGTTTTGCTATTTCTGTCCTTATCTTGCATTTCAATCCTCTATCAGCCATTTTTCTTCTGTCCTTTTCAGTCCAAATGCCATTCTCCCTGGCAGAGAAAAGAAAAATAATTGAGCAGATCGGCCTTCTCTCTATTGTTTTTATCATCATTCCTTCCACCTCAAGCAATGATCCTAACCATTCTTCTCTTTTTTCCTTAATATAGCTAATAACAAAGCAGAACAAAAACAAACAACCATAACAACCTTTGGGTTTAGCTTTCCCAACAGGTTCAGCTCATTCTGAGTCTTAGCACTCCTGACTACAACACCCCACCCCACACCCCTAGTCAGTAGAGTAAATACATTTATAATGCTGACCTGAAAACTTGGTTAAAGAAAAGGCAACAGGCTAAATGCATACATTTTATGATTTAATTAATTAATCAATCCTTATTAAAGAAAATGGTAACATAATGCATTATGGAGCCAGAAAAATGTTCTGGCTATCTAGTACAGAAATCTTCTGGCTTATATACATTTTGCCATGAGAAAGGAACTCTCTTAGTTGAACAAATCATAAATTCAGTAAGACAAGACAATTAATAGAGCAATGTCAGTTGAGCCTTGCGATTCCAGGCTGGGTAAACATATGTCTCAGTGACATACGACAAGAAAGGAAATCCCACCACTAGTGAGTGGCAGGCTTCCTGCCCTAAACAGATATTCAAAATAGCTGATATAGGAAAGGGTAAACAAAGTTCAAATAGAAGTTACAGCCTAAGATGTCTGTATTTTCTTTACCATTAACATGCCATAACATAGTATATGTCTACAAATATTAAGATATGGAAAACATCCCATTATTCAAGATAGTGTCAGGTTAAAGATCTCCCAAGGAATGTTAAGTCAGCCTTGGCTGGCTTTTGTTGACATAGGAAGAGGCATTCTCTGAGTTTGCTTCAGAGAGAACAAAGAGATTATTCCAAAATTTTATATTAAACACTATCAATAAGTAGCCAGTATAAAGAGGCAAGAGCAGGAAATAAGATTGCAAAGGAGAACCTGGAAGTCACCCACAGACTATCCCAAAGATCAAAGTAGCATAAATTACAAATTACCAAAATTCACAGCTTGGTAATATGTGCTGAATCAGCACAAGCCATCCAGGTGCTGCTGTCAGGATCCTATAATATGTAAATTCAAAACAAACTCCACACCTCTATAGTTCCAAATCAGCAGAATATAAAAAAGTTGCTGATAACTTTGACATGATAACTTGAAAGTTTTACCTATAACTTTAAGATGATTTGGATATGTTAATAAACTAACCTCCACAGTGGCATAGATAAGAGTTAGTCTGTTCCTACTCCGTACCCCAAATGCTATTGAGTAGTTGAAGAGACCTCAAACTCTTGCCCCAACCCCTGGAAGTCTTCCATCTCCATCAGGTTTATACTGCCTAATGCTCCCAACTCCATTCCATGGTTACATGAGTAATACCATTTGCCCTTCCTCCTCCATGTCCTCTTCATCACATTGTCTTCCTTCATCATCCCATGCTCCCATTCCCACGCTATGCCATCTGTATCCTTTTACTACTTATCTCTGTACCCTCTCTGCTTTTTTAAAGTGTAATTACAGCCGCATTTCCCACTGCCATAATGGGCTTTCCCAGAGAGTGCCTGCCCCCAATTCAAAATGTCACAAATTAATTATCAATTTATTTCTATAGCTGCAGTTATACCTAGCTGGTCCCTTTTCTTTCTTCTCTTTGGAAAAAAAAATAAAAAGGCATGTCCCATTTGCTTTTTTAGTTTGGTGAAGCCCCAACAAAAATGGGTACTTGAAGAAGGGGCATGGTCTCTCAGAATTCTCCAGAGAATATTGACCAGAGTATGACCAGAACAAGGCTATCAGTTGACAGGTTCATTGGAGGAACAGGACAACCAGCTTAGAGGACCCTCAAGGGGCTAACCTGACCTGAGGCACTTCATAAGATCACCTCCAACTCTTTACCTTCAAACTGCAATTCCATTGAGAAGAATGGATTTGCATTTTTGTTGTAGTTCAGTCATTTTTTTTCAGTTGACTGTTCTGTGACCCGATTTGAGGTTTTCTTGACTGAGACACTGGAATGATTTGCTATTTCCTTCTCCAGCTCATTTTGCAAACTGGGTTAAGTGACTTGTGAAGGGTCACACAACTAATAAGTATCTGAGGCCAGATATGAACTCTTCCTGATTCTAAACCCAGTGCTCTATCCACTGCACCACCCACCTGCCCAGATCTGCATTACCCATTCCAATGTAGCACTTTTTACCAGGCAACTTCATTTCTATCCCTCTCCATGGGACCTAATGGCAAATGTTTCTTAGAGCTCTCTCTGAGGGGCAGAATACCACAGAAAAAGTTTAGATCTTACTATATAACCGGATTCCTTTAGGATCAAATGTAAAATCTTAACTTAGATAGCCCTCCACAATCTGACTCTGACCTTCTTTTCCAACATTATATATCATATACTCTTCCCATACTCTGTGGTTCAAACTGGTCTTCTTGTCTCCTCACCTGAAGTTTCTTCTCTGCTCCTTTGTACTGAATGGCCCAGAATACCTAGAATACATTGACACCTTACCTCTATCTCTTACAATTCTTGTTTTCTTCAAAATTCTGCTCAGTTGATACCTTCAATATGATGCCCCTTTGCTGCCAGTGACTTTCTACTTACTTTGCATATACACTTTTTCTCCCCAGATAAACTGTAAGCTTGAAGGGAGGAACTGTTTCACTTTTGTCTATGTATCTAGTACAGTGCCTAGCACATCATAGGTACATAATAATAAATGTCCATTGATTGGGTGATTAATTGATATGAGGATAGATGAAAGAATTATCCAGACTAGACCCAAACCCTTCGAGGAGCTGGCAGTGTCCCAGTTAGGGTTCCTAGACTCTAGGGACTCTGCTACTCAGATATTTCTAGGAAAGAAATCTGATCCTCTCGGCATAGATACCACATTCCACCTGCTCCATACTCACCTCTGCTTGCCTGATCTCTTCATCTTGTGTGTATGGATCACAGCCAACCCAAACAGATAGGACATGTATGTGTATTTGGGAAAGGAAACCTGTCTACTCTGACCTGATAGTTCTCTGTTGTACCCCACTGTGGAATTTCATTCTTAAGATCATAACAGAGGCTCCAGAGGCCAGGATCCTAGGACATTTCCATGGGAACAGAGGTGAGCCAGGTTCAGTCTTGCATTTCTGACTCGCTCTGTTCCTGATAAGGCAGGCTTCTGCCATGGCTCGTTGAGTTCAGGAAAAGTAAGATTTTCTCAGCACAGAAAGAGAAGAAGAAGTAGAGGAAAGCTAGAGACTGAAAACAGAACCATGGGGCAGCTTTCATCAACTGAGTAGGGCTATGGGCATCATAGAATAGTAGAAAAAAAGTGGGAATTCTTGATCTCTTCATGTCATGGAGTGCTTTGGCAGTCTGGTGAACCTATAAGGAAAAATGGTTTTTTGTCTACATCTATAATTGAAGGAAATGCTAAATTTCAGTTAGAAATCAATGAAAATAAAGATGTATTTTTTTTTCCATCCAAGTTAAAAAACCTCCTGAAATCTATCCACAGGCCACGTGAAAGTCTAGGGATGCCTAGTTAAGCATCCCTGATGTAAGGGCAAAGAACCTGAGTTCAATTCCCAAATCAGTCACAGATCATTCCTCTGTAAAGTGAAGAGGTTAAATGACATGATCGTATAACTCTATATGACTTTGGTCACACAGACAACTCTTTTAGGGAGGAGAAGTACTAATGAAACTTGACAATAGGTGTGGACTGCCTCCACCCTCCTGTCACAGCTTTCCTGTCAAGTCAGGAAAGAAAACAGTGGAAATGGCCATAGTTTCTGATAAACAGGTAAGATGAAAACTCCCACCCAGTTCTGTTTTCTCTGATGATTTTTAACCAGTTCCACCCTTGTACCCCATTACCTACTCTCTCTGCACCCCTTTTCCTAACTAGATCATGGATTTAGTACTAAAAGGGATCTCAGAGGTAATTTAGTTCAATCCTCTTTCTTACCAAAAGAGGAAGCAGAGGTCTAGAGGTTTAAATGGTTAGTCCAAGATCATACAGGCAGTAAATGGAGAAGCCAGCATTCCAACCTACATCCCTCAATTCTGAATAAACTGACTACCTCCTCTCTATGCCCCTGGTATACTCTTCCACTTAGGTTTTTCTTAAGGCTTTATTGATGCCTTGTTTTTTATACCAGTCACTTCTTGATACATGTTCCTAGGTCACTCTTTTCTAAGAAACTTAAATAAAATCTTGTTTAATTAAAAGGCTATTTTACAATTAAATAAAAATAATTGGCATAGTGACTACATATGACAGTGTATACCACAGTCTTCACTAGTAATTCTTCACATCTCCTCTGAGAGAAAGGAAGTTTCTTCTCCCTGCTTTTGCATCACTGTTGTACCAAAGCCACAGATGAGTAACTGAATGATATTGGACGAGTCCCTTTTATCTCTGAGTCTCATTCCTTGTCTACAAAATGAGACACATATATGTGTGTATGTATATGTATGTATGTATATGTATATATGTGTATATTATATATGAATGAATGGATACATTTTGTAAAGTACACAGCAGATAGACTCTCTCTCCACATGTGTGTATATGTATATATATGCAAATAGTAAAGCATTAAGCATTATACTACAATATCCAGCTTTGACATATCATATGCAAAAGAAAATTTGGGCTTGTGCCCAAATGAAATATCTTCATTCTTTGCTGATCTAGTAAAAGAAAACAGGACTTATCTATGACACATTTGATTTAGTGGCCCTATTTATTTATTTTGTTGCTCTTTGCAACCTGACTCATTTTTTAAATTTTTTATTCAACTTTATTTTATTTTGAGTTCCAAATTCTTTTCTTTCCCCCTCCCCCTTACCTCCACACACTGGGAAGGTAATAAAACTATTATAAATATGTATAGTCATGCAAAACAAATTACTGCATTGGCCATGTCCAAAAGGAAAGAAAAGAATTTTTGTCATGAATCCTTTGGAATTACAGATAGTTAACGTGTTGATCAGCATTACTAAGTCTTTCAAAGTTGACTACAACATTGCTGTTACTGCCTAGATCGTTCTTGTGGCTCTGCTCACTTCATTTTGCAACAGTTCATAAAAGTCTTCCCTAGTTTTCTCTGAACCCGAACTCTTCCTCATTTCCTACAGTAAAGTAGTATTCCATCACATTAATATACCATAACTTACTCAACCGTTCTCCAATTGATGGGCATCCACTTAGTTTCTAACTCTTTGAATGGTCCAGTTTACAATATGTATAAACATATTTAACTGGGTTTCAGACTCAGCCTGGGTCATTTTACATGTCATATTTGCAGAGGGAGATGTGACTTCAAATCAGTAGAGATACTGCTGAAGTGATGCTGTGTACCTGTGTAAGGGGTAAAGTTAGTGTCAGAGCTTCCTGCAGTTTGGACATATGGTTCCAGAAGCCTTCAGAAGAAAAATTTGTAGGCAGAATATACTCCAGGGAGGAGAGAAATATTTTGGAAGCTACAGACACATAAGAGAAGCAAGTTTGCCAACATGTTCTTGATTTCCAGCTTGCCTCCCTAGAGAACTCAAAGAGGAAATTTCCCTTTGTGTAAAGTCAGGCTTTCCTCTCTCTCAGTTTGAGCCCAGATCTTATTTTACTCCCAGCAGAAGAATTTCTTCACTCTTGTGTATTTTCTAATATATTCTAATCTGTACAACTTTTTCTCATTTTTCTTGACTGTTTTTGCTTGGATAAATGGATTTATTTACTATTTTGCTGTTTCTGGTGGCCTTTTCTTTTTTAATAATATTTTCCCTAATTACATGTAAACGCAATTTTAACATCCATTTTTTTAAATTTTGCATTCCAAATTCTCTCCCTACCTCTCCCTCCTCCCCACTCCTTGACACAGTAATCAGTTTGATATAAGATATGCATGTGCAATCATGCAAAATATTTTCCATGTTAGTCATGTGAAAGAAGACAGACCAAAAATTTTAAAACCCATGAAAAAGAGCATTCTTCAGTCTGCATTCAGAATCTATCAGTTCTTCCTCTGAAGGTAGATAGCATTTTTCATCATGAGTCTTTTGGAATTGTTTTGGATCTCTGTATTACTGGGAATAACTAAGTTATTCATAGCTGATCATTGCACAATGTTGCTGTTACTGTGCCATGTTCTCCTGGTTCTACTCACTTTGCTTTGCATCAGTTAGTGTAAATCTTTCCAGGTTTTTCTGAAATCATCCTGCTAGTCATTTCTTACAGCACAATCGTATTCCATTACAATCATATGCCACAACTTGTTCAGCCATTCCCCAACTGATGGACATCCCCTCAATTTCCAGTTCTTTGTGGTAGTCTTTTCTGTAACCAGTGTTTGGTGGGAAGGAATTAAGCTAACAAATGTAAACTAGGGGTTACTCTCTGCCTTAAAAGCAAGCTGGGAAGCAGCTTTTGTTCAGAACCTATTATATCCATAGATGAGCAATAACTGTGGAAGCAGATAGATATAATTCTAGTCCAAATATACCCTTGAAATAGGTGAGGGAATAAGTAAGTGTCCAGCCCTGGCTCTTTTCCTACTCCTTTCAAAGTGGAAATGTAGATATACAGAAATATCTATCCACACAACCCACAAGTCACATCTATACATTAAGATAATACAAGTGAACATAAACATCTTACATGAAGCATACATCCTACACATATATAACCTTGTGCCAGGGCACCTATGGCACATTATTATTGGGGGGGGTGATATGACATTTCATTCAGAAAATTTTCCACTGGACAATCCAGAAGATTGGTGATAGTTGCCTATTTATAAGCACAGTTATTCCAGTACAGTACAGTACTGTACTGTACAGTACAGTAATATGTACTTTTAAGAAGTAAAAACTGGGAGTGGTGATAGGGATAGTGACCCTGTTGTGTAAGATGCTCACACAGAAGAAAGTAAACTAATTTGCTGGCTAGCTCAGAGCTTCTGGCTAATTTAATCTTTCTTCCCTCCCCTAGGCTGGCTCATCTGGACGTAACAATCTGTTTTTTCTGCATTCTTGACCATATATTCCAAAAGGTACAGGGATAATATTTCACCTAAACACTGAATCTCTCCCAAGGCTTAGGGGAGTGTTTGGCACACAACAGGAATTTAATTCATATTTGTTCTATTGGACTGGATGAGTTCTCAAGTCCCCTCCAGCTCTCAACATTTTATGTTTTTAATGTAGGAACACTGCTATAATCTTGACCTGTACTTTCTGTATTCCTGCTGACTCATGTTCCTATATACTGGCAGCACCCACACCACTGATGCCAGACCTCTACATGGTTTCCATGGCTGGCAGGCTACTCTTCTTCATTATTCAACACTGTGAAAGTGCAAAAAAAATGCATTTTAGCCCCAGACACCACCATATGTCTGATTGCCATTTGTCATACTCTGGTCAGAATGGAGATGTGGATACAAAGCTAATGGATACTTGCTTTAATAAGAAAAAAAACTAAGCCACTAGATCTTTTCTTTACCTACATATGTCAACCAAAGACACAATTCACCTGTTTCCACTACAAAGTTCAACAACCTGAAATTTTATGAGAGCCAGCCTACCTCAAGAAGAATATGGTCTAAGTTCTCTTCTTTATCCTTTCAGAAATTGAATAGATCCTTTTCTTCATTATTGTGATAAAAGAATAAAAGTCAAAGAATCTTGATACTAGAAGGGATCCAAAAAGTTAATGCAGCTTATTTCCCCATTTTATAGATGAAAAAAATGAAGTCTTGAAATGACTTGCCCCAGTTGCATACATACAAAGCATAGCCTGAGCACATTGTGTACCTATCTTCCTAGTTATTACTTGGCAAATTTGGATTCTCCAAACCAGACTTGTTCCCTTTGCAGTAGAAATGCCTGAACAATGTACAGGCTAATTAACTGCAGTTGACTCCTTGAGCATCATAAGGGCTCTGTAACATACTGTTCCTACATGTACCCATGTTCTTTCATGGTTTTAAACCTTGGCTCACTCTGTTCCCTCTATGTGCTATGTCCTTACTTCTCCTTTCTACTCATCTAAATATTTCAGGGCCTTGTTCAAGTCTCACCTATTCCAGGAAGCCTGCCTTGAACATTCTATCCCTTTCTCTTCTTACATGGATGTATCTCCCTCACTTCTCCATCCTCCTACAGTGGAAAGAGCATTGGATTTAGAATCAAAGGATTCAATTTCAGTGTCCAGATGTACAACTTACTCCCTGTATGATGACCATGGTTAAGTAATTCAACCTCTTGAACACTAAATTTCCTCATCTGTAAGTTGGGGATAACTGCAAAATCAACTGAACTCACAGGATTTTTATGAGAAAAACTATTCATAAGCTTATGTACTTAGGAGTTTACTATCACTTCTTTTGGAAAGAGATCCATCATGTACAAGTCCAAAGGATTCTGGGGAGTAGGACTGTGGTGTTTTCTCAAAAATTGTTCTTCCATTTAGATCACCTCAGACTCAGATAAAGTTAGCCTAGAGCCCTGAGTCCAAAAGCCCTAGGAACATGAATGGTTCCCCAAACCCCTGACTTTGCTTCAAAGCCAGCCCCTACAATCATCAAGGAGTCAACTCTTGTGGAGATGTCTTTCCTTAATTTCCTTAATGCTAATGTCTTTCCTCCATTAATAATCTCCAGTTTATCCAGCATATGTCATGTCTGTATATAGTTGTTTGCAGGTTGCTTCCCTTATTACATTGTGACAGTGCCTGGTACACAGTAGACATTTAATAAATGCTTGTTGACTTGACATGCAACCTGTAACTGCTTCTCTGGGTACTATAGCACCTACTTCTTCAGTATCTACAATAACTGAAGACCAGGAAAACATAGCTTTCACCACCAAAGTCCTTGGTGCTGTCAGATGGTTCAACATCAGAAATGAAAATAGTTTTATTAGTGAAAATAACATTAAATATGTATTACTATCTGCTTTGCCATTGCACTCTAAGGACCATGAGACCTTTCCATATGACTTGTAGTTAAAACCTCTTATATATGTTGGTTGCCTGTCCTAGAATATGAGATTCTTGAGAGGAGGGACAACCTTTCCTCTCTTGTATTCCCTGTGCTTTGTACATAGAAAGCACTTAATAAAAGCTTTTCCACCCATTTCCTCTTTTTTGAAATATAGACTTTAGACTACATTCAGTGTTCTGATACCTATCCTGTTTTCCACAGTTCCTCCAAGATTACCAGTGACAATTCCATAATTATGTCAGCAAATTCTATCAGTATCTTGGTATATAGCTTTTCTAGGCCTTCAGACTTCAATTCATATCAAGAAGCTTTTACAATCTTTTACAAGCCTCTCTGGGACCTCAATTCCCTCTTAATGTTTCCTCTGCCCCTTGTAATTTGAAGATCCTCTCCTTAGTAGAAAAAAATGAAACAAAATTGGCATTGGATAGCTTCCTGCTTCCTTTCCTTTGCTTACTATGTATAACTTCATGTATATAAACTACATATTATCATTTAACCTCCATAGGGTCAAGTTTCCACATTTATAAAGTGAGAGTGCTGACCTAGAAAGATCTCTAATGATCCCTCCCAGGTATTAATCCTATGATCTTCTGATTAGATGATCTCTGAGAGGCCTTTGAACTTAAATTTTATGATATTATGATCCCTTAACAGTATTGTTGGCAACGTCCATTCTTCTTATTCCAGATATACGTAAAAAAAATTTTTGTTCTCCTTACCATTTCTCACAAACCTTGATTCATTCTGGATTTAACTTTTTTGGTAATATTTTCATAGGTTTGTGCTAGACCCTTTGTTCAAGTTCCGTTACAAACATATCCTTTCATATTTAAATAGTTGTCTCTAAAAATTGGAACTAGTCAAAGGGTTCCCCTGTGCTACGTAAAGTGTCCTCCTTTGCTCCCTCTGCCTTCTCTTCTTTATCAGAATGATTTACTTTCCTCTTTCCTTCCTATCAGGGTTATTTGCCATGTTGTGTCAAAATGCCTCCTTCATAGCCCCTAGCCCTTTTGAGCTGTCTAACCTACTAGAGTCTGTCTATGGGATCCATCTGTCTTGCTCCTTTTTCACTTCCACAACATGCCCCCCCCCCATCATCTCACATCCCTTCAAATACTGGACTATATTATGTTAATAAGCACATACACACAAGCACATGCACACACACACACATGCAGCAGGAACTCTCCAATAACTGTCCTGGTTTTCAACTAATATAACCATGCGATATGTACAGATTTTGTCTGTTTCTATATATCTCCACTGAAGTGTACTCTGAGCCTGACAACTCATTTTCTCTGTCAATATTCTCTATATCCAACTAGGGAGTGGCTTGAGAGAAAGAATAACTGACTGGTAGTCATCTCAAATAGTCAGTAGCTCCCGTGTGTCTTGGTACCCTCTAGTGGTGATTGCATGTATCTACAATATATCCTCATGAATTATGTTTAAACTGTACAAACAATATTGTGCACCTACTGCATGCAGTACTAAGCTTCAGAAAAATTAAAAGATTTAAGAAAGCCCTCAAGGGGCTTACATTTTAGGTGGAAAAACATACTTAGTGACTAAGCAACCATGGCTAACTCTCTTAGCTACTAAGCCTCAGTTTTCTCAAATGTAATATAGTAATAATTTTCCGAATACTAATCCCACAGGTTTTATGAAAATTGAAGGATACAACATGTATAAAGCTTTTTGCAAATCTCCAACTGCTAAAAATAAAGAAGATAAATCGTAGGTAATGGTGACATTGCTCCTTGGAAATGGTTAAAATAATAAATCCTTAATTTTGTATAGTTCATAACCCTCTAAGAGTTTGAAAGCTAGAGGTAAGTTTGAAGAAAATATAAGGTGGGAATATGGTAAAGAGAAGCAAGTGACTAAAAAAACAGGGATGAAAATAGATTTATCAGAAAAGTGTAGAGAGGGATTAGCAAAGGGAAATCAAGCGAAGAGCCTAGCAGACCTATACCTCAAAGAGACAAAGAGAAAAAGGGCTTGTGTGTACGGAAATAAGAGAGAAAGAGTCTCTTTTATTATGGCAAAGAACTGGAAGCTAAGGTGGCTCTTAGTTTGGGAATGGCTAAACAAATTTATGCTGTACAAATGTAGTAGAATATTTTTGTATCATAAGAAATGATGCAAGAGAAACCTGGAAAGATGTATATGATTTATAAGAACTGATACAGAGTAATCAGAACCAGAAGAACAATTAGTACAATGTAAACAGCATTTCAGAAACAAACAACTTTGAAAGACTAAGGATTTCAGTCATTGAAATGATTAACGATCATACTAGAGGACTGATGATGAAGAATGTTGCCCTCTTTCTGACAGAGTAGTGAGAGACTATATATGTAGAATAAGACACGCATCTCATGGTCAATAGAGAAATTTGTTCTTCTTGACTGTATATATATATATGTAATTTCATATACATATACATATATATGGAGGCAACTAGGTGGTTCAGTGTCTAGACTGCCGGGCCTGGAGTCAGGAAGATCTGAATTCAAATCTAGCTCAGACACTTACTAGCTGTGTGACTCTGTGCAAGTCACTTGACCCTGTTCACCTCGGTTTCTTCATCTGTAAGATGAGCTGGAAAAGGAATGCTACACTATTCTATTGTCTTTGCCAAAAAGAAGCCAAATGCAGTCATGAAGAATTGGACATCACTGAAATGATGAAACAACAACAAAATACCAAATATAGTGTTGTATAGTCTACTATACTATGTATGTATATATACATGCAACATTGTATACTATATACTGTATAGTGTTGACTCTGTGTATGTATGTGGAGGTACATATGTATTCTAAGTGTATTATTTTCCTCCCCACTCCCTACCACCCCACCCCAAGTCTGTTGGGAAAAGAAAATAAATGTTTGGTAAAAATAAGTTTGAAAAAAAAAGATGTGAATGAGAGTAGGATAAGAGGTAGAGAGACAGGGGGAAAAAAGGAATTAGAGAATAGGGACTGGGCAGAAAATAGGGTTTCTTAACCTCCCTTCTCCCCAGTTAAATGCTATATCCATAACTGGATAGAGGGCCCTGTAATAGGGACATTGTAAAGAATATTGATACAATCAGGAGACCTGGCTCATCCAGCTTAACCACTCTCTCGGAACATTGAACAAATCACATCTCCAATCTAGGCTTCAATTTCCTTATTTTTTTAAAATGAGAGAGTTGGACTAGAGGATCTTTATGGTCCTTTCCAGATATGAAATCTATGATCCAGTCTCCTCTCACCTTGAGTCCAAGTCTTTTTACCCTATTCTTTTCCCCAGAACATCATTAACACATTGGATAATTAACACAAATATCCTTTGAAATCAATGAGGAAACTAAAGCTGAGAGATGTTAATTAACTTGTCTAAGATCGCATAGGCAGTAATCAATAAAACTTGGACTGGAACCCAGACGCTTTGACTCCATATCCTGAGTGTTTCAAAAATATTTGGTCCTTAGAATCATATAATTGCTCCTAAGTTACTGACTTATTTTTGAGAAAGGGAGTTATTTTTATGACATATCAGGATTTGATAAAGAAGCTCATGTTCACCCCATCTATCAATCAATTTTACTGGTTTATTTACAGCAGTCCATATATACATCTTACTTTTCCCAAAAAGCAAAGCAAAACAAAACAAAAACTGTGAAAGGATAATTGCTAATAATTTAATTTTGGTAATTTACAAATAACTAAAAGGAAATATTTATGAGTATTCTTTAATGATATAAAAATGGTGTCTCTAATCATAACAGGAAGGCTCCCAAACCATACAAGTTTGTAGTCATGGGATTAGATTGTTGGAGCTGGAAGGAACTTTAAAGATCACTTAGTCCAACCTCCTCATTTTATGGATAAAGGAGCTAAAATTCAGAGAGGGGAAGGGACTTACTCAAGGTTAGACAGCCAGTCACTGTCAGAATATTCATTCAATTTCATATAATTCAAGAAATGCTTATTAAATGCTCACTATTTCCAAAATAACTCTCTAATACTATACATTTCAATCCTTTATACTATAAATTGCAGAACATGTACTGATCTGCATTGATAGGGGGAATTTCTTCTCAGAAATTTCTATATTTTATGAAATCAGAGGTCTCACTGAAAAAAATATACATACAAGGGGACAGTTAGGTGGCTCAGTGGATAGAGTACCAGTTCAGAGTCAGAAGGACCTAAGTTCAAATCTGGTCTCACATGTTTGACACTTACTAGCTGTCACTTAACACTGATTGCCTTATCAAAAAAAGAAAAAATACAATACAAAATACAATAAAGATACAAAAATAAAAATAACAACTAGCTATTGCCTTTGGGGAGTTTATTGTCTTATTGGAATGAATAACACGTGTTGACAAATAACTAAGTTACAAGAAAGAATATGATAAGTGCAAATAAATCCAGACAAAATGCTATAAGAAGTCAGGTGATGGAGGGGTCAGTATCAGTGGGAGATCAGGGAAGGAAGGTTTCATTGAGGAGGTGACACCTGAATTGAGTAATGATGGAAAGAGTTCTCAATAGGAAGAGATGAGGATTGGAAAGAGGAGTTCATTTCAGATATAAGACATGGTAAGTAAAAACATGGAGTAGGGAAAGAAGGGAAACAACAGAGGGGACTATGAATAATTAGATATTCGCCCAAGCCTGGGGCATTTTGTTTGTAGCTCCACATACGGAAAGAGATGTGACTTCTAGTTGGAGGAGAGAATGATGAGGCAACACTGTGTACCTGTGTAAGGGACAAAATTTAAGCCAGATCTTCTTGCGGGAGAGATACATATGGTTGCAGGGACTCTTCAGGAAAAATGCACATGGAAAGAGAAAGACTTTGGAAGCTGGAGACATGTAGAAAAAGTCAGCCCTTAGGTTCCAGCTTGCCTTCCATGGAAACTTCGAAGAGAAATACTCCGTGAGTGAGACTTGGCCCTCTCACTTGTTTGTAATTAATGTCTCATCTCACTCCAGCCCCTGTGGTACAGGCCATCACCATTACACATCTGGAGTATTTCAATAGTCTGATGGTTGGCCTTCCTGCCTCAGGAATCTCCCCACTCCAATCCAACCTCCACATAGTGGTCAAATAGATCTTCCTAAAATCCAGGCCTGACATCATACCCTATTCAATAAACTCCAGCAGAGTTCAGAATTTCCTGTTTTTTTCAGTATTAAATGTAAAATCCTTTGTTTGGACTTTTATAACCTGGCTCCTTCCTACCTGTCCTGTTTTCTTATACCTTACTCCTCTCCACTCCCCACTCCAGTGATCCAGTGTGATCTAGGGACACTGGCCTCCTTATTGTTCCTCGCATATGGCACTCCATCCACAGACCCAAATGTGCTGGCTGGTAGTCCCCCAGGTCTAGAATTCTCTCACTCTCTTTATCTCCCCCTTCTAGCTTTCTTCAAATCTCAGCTGAAGTCCTACCTTCTGCAAGAAGCCTTTCTCAGTCTTCCTTAATCTTTTCTCTTCCCTCTGAGATTACCTCCAATTTATCATATACATAAATATGTATGTCTATATATACATACATGTATATGTGTGCACATATGTATTAAATAGTTGCTTTCATGTTATTTCCCCATTAGACTAAGAGCTCCTTGAGAGTAGGTACTGTTCTTTGCCTTTTTTTGTATCTTCAGTGCTCAGCACAGCTCCTGATACAGAGTAGGTAGGTGCTTAATAAATGAGAGTTGACTTGACTTGACTCACTCCCATCTAAAATAGTTCATTCACTCTTGTATATTTTCTGATATATTCTAACACAGGGGTGAGGAACCTGAGACCTTGAGGCCACATGTGACCTTCTAGGTCCTGGGGTGTGGCCTTTCAACTGTGTCCAAGTTTTACAGAATAAATCCCATTTTATTAAGGGTATTTATTCTGTGAAATCTGGATTCAGTCAAAGGGCCATACTTGAGAACCTAGAGGGCCACATGTGGCCTTGAGGCCACAGGTTCTCCACCCCTTTTCTAATATATATAACTTCTATTTGCTTAGATAAATGGGTTCATTAGCTATTCACTATTCATGATGGTCTTTTATACAATCAATGTTTGGTGGGAACAGGACAAGTCAGTGGGTATAAGCTTGGGACTACTCTCTCTCTCTTAAGAGCAAGCAGGGTTTTGTTCTGAATCAGACTGGCACTCTGGGATGAGGATATATGGTCAGATAGATATAATTCTTGTCTGATACCCTTTCCTAAGATAGTTGAGGGAAGGAGCAATCACTCAACCAATGACTTTTTTCTTGTTCCTTTCAGGACAGAAATCTCAGTCCTTTGGAGAGGAGTGAGATACATTGCAAAGATATCTATCCATGCCATGACAAAGCTGACATGATCAGTGCAGAAAATTAAGACTACCTAGGCAGCACATTGGAAGGTGAATTGGAGAGGAGTATCTAGAGGAAGAAAAGTTAATTAGGCTATCATATCACAAAGGGGTAATAAAGGCTGAAGAAAAGTGGATGCTATAAAAGGAAAAAGGAAGGAAGAGACTGAAATAATACTGCATTTGAAATAGAATGATCAGGATTTTTATGACTTTTGGATTTTCATGTATACATATGTACACATATATACATATATGTTCATGGTCTTTTAGAGAAATTGGATACACATTTGTCTTCCCATTCAATCTCTTCCCTTCTTATCCTAGGTGCATTTCATTTTATTTGTGGAGAAGCTTTTCAGTTTCATATAATCAAAGTTAACTATTTTATCTTTTATAATTACCTCTATCCCTTGTTTGATTAAGAATTCGTCTCCTACCCAGAGCTGTGGAAAGTATACATGTGATCTTCTAATTTTCTATAGTATGGTCTTTAATATTAAGGTCATACATCCATTTAGAATATATTTTGCAATATGGTATAAAGTGATGATCTAAATCTAATTTCTGCCAGACTGCTTTTCATTTTTCCCTGCAGTTTTTGATCAAAAAGAAAGTTCTTCTGTAAGTAATTTATGTTTTCCAGTTTATCAAACAATGGGATAGATGCTGAATTTTATTGTTTCAAATTCTCCTTTAGTCTGTTCCATTGATTTACCTCAATATTTTTAACCATATTATATGGTTTTGATGATTGCGATCTGGAAGTGCTATTCTGTACCTCTTTTAACTATTTCCCATGATATTCCAGAACTTTTCTTTTTCCAAATGAATTGTTATTATTTTATTGAGTTCTCTAAAGGGATGTTCTTTTAATCCTAGATTCACTCTAAACTGAAATCTTGCTAAAGGCATAGTAGGCTCGTTGTACTCTGTTTATATGTCTATTCAATTAAGGCTAGTTAGGTACCATGGGTAACTAGCTTGATTTACTTCTGTACTCTCCCTCTACAAAGAAAAATGAAGAAAATGCAGAACAGCTATGTTTTTCTCACATCTTCAAAAAGTTCAGAATTCAAGTAACATGTTACCCCCAAATTCACAAAAGACAACACTTTTCTATACATCAAACAATACAGTAAAAAAAGGGCAGAGCAATCATGGTTTCATCCTAGGGAACTGAAATTTGTGTTTCTTTGCTCCTACCCCACCACCTCAACTATCTCCCTAGCCAGTGGCCTAATTAACATAGGCAGCCCATAGTATCACCACACCTTCCCCCCCCCCCACCTCCGGGAAAATTTGGGGGAGCACTGGTTAAGCTATGGGGGACTTACAGCTATTGCAAAAAATCCAGCAATTCATCTTATTTGTGTTTAGCTATCTCCAACAATATATTACATGACAGTATACTAAATAATCAAACATACTATCTATAGACAAATGTCTTGAACATATTTATGATTATTTTTATATGTCAGTAGAGGCAATTAATAAAATAGAAATCCATTTAAAAGTGTTAGAGAATTCATAGCAGGTTCTGTCATGATGTATTTTCTCCATCAGTGGATACTAATTTGATTCAATAAATATTTATTAAGGGTGATTTACTGTGTGTAAATGTACTACCTGCTGGAGACCCAAAGACAAAACAGAATGGGCCCTGCCTTTAATGGTGTCATATTGCACAACTAATGATACAATTACTATCATGGGGGGGTAGGGGAGAAGGGTCATTGAAATATTTTATGTTAAAAAAGAGAATGTTAACTGAGTCAAATTTATATAGAAAACAAGACATTCTCCCGTTAATAAATGGCAAAGGGATACGAACAGGCAGTTTTCATATGACAAAATCAACAATATCTACAGGCACATGAAGAAGTACTCTAAATCACTTTTGATTAGGGAAATGCAAATTAAAACAACTCTGATGTACCACCTCACATCTATCAGATTGGTGAATATGACAAAAAAGGAAAACGATGGATGTTGGAGAAGATGTGGGAAAATTGGGATACTAAGGCACTACTGGTGGAATTGTGAACCGATCCAACTACTCCAGAGAGCAATTTGGAACTATACGCAAAGGGCATACCTTTTGATCCAACAATACCACTACTAGGTCTGCATCCCACAGAGATCATAATAAAGGGGAAAGGACCTACATGTAATATGTGTGTATGTGTATGTATGTATACATATACAAATATATATGGGCAGCTAGGTGGTGCAGCAGATAGAGCACCAGTGCAGGAATCAGGAAGATCTGAGTTCAAATCTTACCTCAGACACTTGACACTCACTAGCTACATGACCTTGGGCAAGTCACTTAACCCCAGTTGCCTCATCCTGGGTCATCTCCAGTCATCCTGATGAATATCTGGTCACTGGATTCAGATGGCTCTGGAGGAGAAGTGAGGCTGGTGACCTGCACACCCCTTCCTCACTCACAACAAAGTCAAGTGCAAGTCGTGTCATTATTTCTCTGATGGCAGGTCTTCTTTAACAATGAAGGATGAGCACACACATATGTGTGTGTGTGTATATATATATACACATATATATGTATACACATACAAATATCTATTTCTTTATACATAAACATACATATATATGTATATATATACATACACATGTCAGTTCTTTTGTGGGTGGCAAAATATTGGAAATTGAGGTGAACTATCAACTGGGGAATGGCTGAACAACCAGTACTATAGAAAATGTAATGGAATACTATTGTGCAATAAGAAATAATGAGCAGGCAGATTCCAGAAAAACCTGGAAAGATGTATATAAACTGATGCAAAGTGAAATGAACAGAACCAGTAAGTGGAATAGGTTTAGTGAAGACTTCTCAGATTGTAATTCTTCTCCCAGGGGTGAGGTAAGACCAAGAGGCTCAAGGTTACAATATTTTTAGAATGGAATAATTCCATATAAGGATATAAAACTGTGTAGTACATTAGGATCTCAGTGATTGGATAAAACTTACATAATTCTTCGGTGTCTTCATTTCAAAAGGGATTGGTTAGAGTTCGTGTCTAGAATGTAAGATCATATTCTCAATGAGGATAATGGTCAGTGGAGGGAGGTGGGTCTTGCGTTAGGGTCTATAAATATCACTGCTTCTCCTTTGTCTTTGGCTTTCCTACTCCAGGTGAACTGGTACAGGATTGCCCCACTTCCCGAGAATCGAATAAATAAACTTTCTGGCATCACTTTGAGAGGCCTCTGAGTAATTAATTAAGTAGGGATCCGAGCCATCCCACACAACCAGGAAAACATTGTACACAGTATCAGCAACATCATGTGATAATCAACTATGAATGACTCAGCTCTTCTCAGCAACACAATGATCCAAGATAAGTACAAAGGATTTACTAAGGAAAATGCTATCGACATCCAGATAAAGAACTGTGGAGTCTGAATGCAGATTAAAGCATACTTTTTCCACTTGCTTTATTCATCTTGGTGTTTTTTTCCCCTTTTCTGATGTTTCTTCTTTCACAACTGTGACTAATATGGAAAAGTTTTACATGATAGCACATGTATAACCTATGTCAAATTGCCTACCATTTTGGGAAGAGGAGAGGGGAGGAAATGAGGGAGAAAAAATTGGAGCTCAAAATTTTATAAAAATGAATGCTAAAAATTGTCTTGACATGTAGTTGGGAAAATTATTATATATAAAGGAACCAGGTTAAAATAGCAACAAAAAAAAGAGAGAGAGAGAGAGAGAATATTGTAACATTGTGTACCTAAGTAAGGTACTCTAGCCAAAGTGCTTATTCTCTGTTCCTCCAAATATGCCCGCTGCTTTTTTATCTCTCTGCCTTTGTTCATGTTCTACCCTTGGGCAGCTAGGTGGTGCAGTGGATAGAGTACCAGTGCAGGAGTCAGGAGGACCTGAGTTCAAATCTCACCTCAGACACTTGACACTCACTAGCTGTGTGACCTTAGGCAAGTCACTTAACCCCAATTGCCTCATCCTGGGTCATCTCCAGTCATCCTGATAAATATCTGGTCACTGGATTCAATATCTGGTCACTGGCTCTGAAGGAGAAGTGAGGCTGGTGACCTGCACAGCCCTCCCTCACTCAAAACAAAGTCAAGTGCAAGTCATGTCATCATTTCTCTGATGGCATGGTCTTCTTTGGCAACGAAGGACAAACACATACCCTAAGGTATAAAGAGTTAGAGTTGGTTCCTATCAGAACCTAAAACTATAATTATGCCTGTCAAAGTGACGAGGACTAGAGAAATAGGGGTACAGGAACTCCAAGACCCAAGTTCCCTGCATGGCCCATCTGGAAAAGAATTCATGGACTTAAGCATTGTTGAGGTCAAGGTGGTAAAAATTTATTACACTTTTCCACAGGCAAGAGTTCTTAGGGAACCTGCAACCTTAGAGGAATATAGGCAAAGTTTATGTAGGATATTCTCTAGTAAAACATGTGCCAAATGGGATAACTAGGCAATTCAGAATGGGATTAGGGAGTAGTTAAGAAGTAGTTAGTTCTTAACGGAACATGCACTTTTAGTATCTACTTCACAGGTGCAGGTATTCTACCCAGAGTTCATCAGGAAATAGACCAAGTTTGGGCTATATGGAGGTGTGGTTTTAGGCCTGAAATGTCACTAAGTCAACTAATGGTCAAGACTAAGTAAGGAATACCAGGCTGCTCTCATCAATGTCTTGTTAGACAAGATAAATATAGGGGAGTATATGTATGTCTAAGTCTAGGATGCATATGATTGGTCAGTGAGTAATAAACGTCATCATTACCCAGTTCACAGCCAATTCAGCCAGTACACAGCTGGTTCAAACTAATAAATTCTGTATGTGTAGCTGGCTACTGTAGCAGGAAGGGAGATAACAGTTGTTGCTAGGGCAGGCTGTGTCCTTGGGTTAGGGAGAAATTGCCAGGGATGGTGTTTTGAGGCTAGGGAGAAATGTGATTTTTAGAGGGAAATGTGATTTTAGAATTGGGGCCCAAGCACAGGCACCCAAGCACCCCATCAAAAGCAAGTACCACAAAAAAAGGGACATTATACTATGAAGTGGCTGCTAAGGAGGTCATCACTGATGGTGTAGAGGAGAGAGTAAGGAGTTCACCTAGGATGTGGGAAAACATCACATTTTACCTTCATTGTGTTCATAGGTGGTTTTCTTGCCCCTAATGCAGCAATTTACCCTGTTGGGAATTAATTTGGGTGAAGAACAGATGGGGGAGGAAAGAAAGGTAGTAGAATTGCCTACCTACACTCTTGAAAGTAATTAAGAAGTGGATCTGTTTTATATGTGGATGATATATACCTCATACAGAGGTGGCCAGCCCAAGACGCTGGGACCACAAACTGGACTTCAAGGACTTGTGTTTACAGAGCTATATCAAATCTGACACATACTGATTGTGTGCTCCTAGGCAACCTCTAAATGCCCCAGGTCAAACACTAAGTAATTATCATTGTTATGAATTATAAAGTACAATAGACCGAAGTAAATGTCTAAACTCTTGATAGCTGGCAAAGATGAGACGTCACATCATGCCAACTTGGTTAAAGAAATCACTAGTTTTATATTCTTGCTCTTGGGGAAATCCAAACTCTTACTTCCCATTGTCTTCTAATTAAGTTTTATGTCTCAATAGTCTCCAATACTTTTTTTAAAACTTTCTTTCTCTTTCCTCCCCCAGACTTTGATTAAAGTTTTTCAAAACTGCACCTCTTTTTAATTCAACCTTCTACTTCTCTTTACTACTTTCTCAATCCCTCATGTCTTTATTTCACAAAGATATCTCAATCCAGCTACCAAACTACCTTTCTTTACTCCACTGAAATGTCCCCTTTCCAAATTAGTGGTGGTTTAATTATACAATACCAATTAACTGCAAAACACTACTTTTCCCTGATCAAAACTGAAACTTCAAATAAAACTTTTTCAATTTAGTTCCTTAAGAGCTTGCAAATGCACAATCAATTCTAATTCCTTTAAGGTGACTTTGCTTCTAATTTACCTAGGCAATTAGACTCTATTAAATCATTCACAGAAGGCAGAGGTAAAACAAAGACATTCTCTTAAAATGAAATTTTGCTTTTTGATTTAAATATGCCCCTTTCTTGTAGAGTCAATATTTTCAATATGTGGCTTATAAGCACCAGATAAGTTTGCAAGCTGCAAACAAAACCATTTATTTCTCCTCTTTTCTGCTTTAAGGCTTTCTTAGCATTCTCTAGTTGGTGAAATCCTCTTCTTTTCCTACTCTAAAATAAAAGTCTGTCATTCTCCAGTTAAAGAAGGGAGTAATTAAAGGGTCCAGGTACTATTTGTATGAAACTTCCACAAAGTTTTAATTAATTTTTAAATTCTAGAAGGCAGCATACTCTCCCCCCCAAAAAAAAACCTCACTAGGACATTTCAACATTTATAGAAATATTTAAACCATATTTTGGAAATTCACAGAAAAGAAGTTACATTTCAGTCACAAATTAATCTCTAAGTTTATAATGCCATAAATGTCTGCAAATGGATAAAGGATTTCCTTTTTTCTCTGTCTCTGTCTCTCTCTCCATCTCTGTCTCTCTCTCCACATATATATATATATGTGTGTGTGTGTGTGTGTGCATATATATACTACCAATTTGATCAAAATTAGGAACACAGGATATGAAACTATACCTTTTGAAAGCTTTAAAATTTTACAGTAGAAGAGTTCTAAATCTTGTCCTCATTTTCTACTGAAAGTTTGTTGGAAATGAGACAATTTAACATTGGAAGGCTTCATGATCAAAGGTACCAAATAATGGTCAGGGTCATCCAGTATAATAGGTATTGTTGTTCAGTCATTTTCAGTCATATCTGACTCTTTGTGACCCCATTTGAGGTTTTCTTGGCAAAGTTACTGCAGTGGTTTGCTACTTCTTTCTTCAGCTCATGATACAAATGAGGAAACTGAGGCAGAGTCAAGTGACTTGCCCAGGATCACATACCTAGTAAGTATCCAAGGTTGGACTTGAACTCAAGTCTTACTGACTCCCAGCCCAACACTCTATCCACTGTGCCACCTAGCTGCAAGTATAGGTTTGTCATTTAGTTTGGCAGAATTTAGCAAGTATAGCTAAACCAGTTCTTCCTGAAATTTTTTCCCAATTTGCCAACAGGAAGGAGCCTGGAATGGGTTTTGTTCTGGAACAGATCCCATGCTAACTAATGTAATCTAAGGATTACGTTAACCGCTGGCCATTACAAACAATGAACATTATGTCATCTATCGACTACTGCAACTAAGGATTGTCAGCCACTATTTATTATGACGTTTGAGGATTACATCAAGATTGTCATTATTTTGGTATGGATAAGCAACACTGACTAGAATCTCATGTCAGAACGAACATAATTCAAGAATTTAGATAGAAAGGGTGGCCAAGATGATATGGTAATCATTAAAAAAAGACAGACTATAGAACAAAAAAATACATAAATCATTAACCTCAATCTATAGGTCTCTCGATTTGGAACGTAAAAGTTCAGGACTGCATCTTTATTAGTCCTCTCACTTCCCCCTTCTCCCCTAATTTGATGAATTTAACCTATGAGCAACTGGAAAGTTCTTGAAGATGGGGGTCTGCAAAGGTTGGGTCTGGCAATCCCAGCTAGATCACCATAATTGTCGAATAAATTTTTTTCTATTGGTTCAACTAATTATTGCCAATAAAACATCACAAATTAGAGAAAAAGATTTTATTATACAATTAGAGTATGATACATCCCACCAGCAGCTGAGGAGAATGTGCGTCACAATTTGAGTAGTAGTATTTATATATTACATGAAACAAAGGAAAAAAAGATGGATGTAAATTATAGTACAACTGGTTTTAGAAATTAAAGTGTGCTTGTTAAGGAGAATGAATTGTTAGCTTCAGAAAATAGATAAGGGATGTGTCTTTTAAATGAAAGGGAACTATCTGTCAGTTTAGATCAGGCTTGCCCATCTTATGGCCTGAGGTCTGCTTCCTGCCCACCAAAGGATTTCGAGAGGTCCTCAAAAAATGTAGGGTTTCCACGGCACATTTTCCTTTTTATTCACATGACCCGCAGCAACCAACCATCATCAGTCTGTCTCTAGTCTAACCTACTGACAAGTTGTGCAGGTCTGGTCTAGATAAAGAAGGGAAGCATTCCAGAGATTGTAATTCTTTTTTTTATTAAGCAATTAGATCAATTTGCACCAATTACGGGAGAAAAGAAAATCTACGAAGGGAGCTGGCTGTTGGAGTTGTTCCTGCAGTTCATGAAGGGTTCTACACTGCAAAATGGTGAATATACAACAAAATGGAGTTCATTATATTCTCCCCATAATTCATTTTCAATACCATATAAATAAGCAATTGACAAATCTTGTCATTTCTACAGTCAAAACATTTCATATCTATGTATACATATATACACATATATACATATATGCACACGCTATATGTGTATGTGCATACGTATCCCCTTTCTTCCAGTTGTGTATATGTGTATATGTGTGTGTGCATGTGTGTGTGTATAGATTGTATGTATATATGTAGGCATGCATGTATCCCCTTCTTTCCAGTTAGACAGCCACCACCTTGATTCAGGCCCCCATCACTTCTCACCTGAACTATTGCAATGACCCCCTAATTGATTTCCCTACTTCAAATCTATCCCAAAACCAAAGTGGTTTTCTTAAGGCACAAGCCTGACTATGTTCCACCCCTTTACTCTATTAATAAATTCCAGAGGCTTCCTATTGCCTATAGGATTAAATATCATGGAGCCAAGACAATTCCATTTCCTGTCTCAGTTTCTTCACATAGCCTTCTTTGCAGGAGTCAAAAAGAGAGTCATTCTCCTAGGCAGGCTTCTTCCTGCTTTCAAGAGACCTTGTCTGATTGCAAGTAACAAAGAGATACCATTCTATCACCTGGCAGTTTCTTCTCCCAGCCTCTTCCTGACTGCAGGGGACGGAGACAGACCCCATGCATCTCTCTCTATCCCCTACCACTGCCTTCTAAATCCCTGAGAGCACTCCACCCTGAGGTCAATCCCAAGCTAAGGATGTTAACAACCTACCCAAACTCATGTTTTAATGATTAATAAACTACCACCCAGGATTATGCCGATAAATGTTTACCAAACAGTGCTCTGGGGAAAAAATGTACTCACGATACATTTTTAAATTTAATTTAGCATTTTCTCCATAATTTTGTTTAGCCTAGACCAGAGGTGGAGAACTGCTGCCTCAAGGCCATGTGGTCCTCTAAGTCCTCAAGTGTGGCCCTTTGACTGAATCCAAACTTCACAGAACAAATTCCCTCAATAAAAGGATTTGTTCTGTAAAACTTGGACTCAGTCAAAAGGCTTCACCCAAATACCTAAAAGCCTCATGTGGCCTTGAGGCCACAGGTTCCCTACCCCTGGACAATCAACAAAACAATAAAGTCTAGAAATCAACAAAATAATAAATCAAGCCCTGATTTGTAATGGTTTGCAGATTTCTGAAGCGTATATGCTCACACTGAATATCAGCACTACTCTCTCATACAAGCTGTCTCTAGCACACCACTGCTCCTATGTGTCATACTTTCTTTTATAGATCCTAAACCCTTCCACACCATCATTATTCAAACTTTGCTCTCTATCCTCCACTGACCCCTGCCATTATTCCTATACCCTTCCACCCAGACCCCCAATATCCCATTCTAAAGTTACCCATCTTTTCTATTGCACTGCCTTTAATACTTAATTCATAGGTAACAAATTTGATTTCATCTTAAATCTTTTCCTTTCCAATTCCTTTCACCTTCTGGCTTTCACTGAGACCTGATTCCTTCCCAATGACAGCCTTCCTGGCCACCCTTTTCAGCATGAGATGCACTCTCACTTATTCCCTAACTCCCTGGTAGAAGTGGGGAAGTTGGAATACTCCTTGTTCCCCACTGCCACTTACATGCTGAACCCCTACCACCATCACACAGTAACCTCTCTTCCTTTGTGGTTCTCTCAATCCATTCTACCACCCAATCAAAATTCTGGTAGTTGCTGTTGTCAACTGACCTCCAGTGCAGTTCCCTTCTTTCCTCAATGAGTTCAGTGCCTGAATCACAGGCTTTCTCTCCTCTCCAACTCCAGCCCTCACACTAAGGGACTTCAGTATATGTATTGCTACTACCTCAAACACCTAACCTCCAAGTTCCTCAATTTCCTCATTTCCCGTAACCTCCACCCCACCTTGGTTACAAACAAGGAAGGTCATACCCTTGTTCTTGCCATCACTCATAAATAAGCCACTCACATGTTCATGAACTCTGAAATTTCCTTAACTGATTATACTCTATTATCGTTGCACCTTTCCATCTGCCTTGAAACCCCAAATGTTGTTCTTGTCCTCACTGTGACTTCTAATCCCCCAATTCCTCAGTTCTTTCCCAGGACATCACCTGTGCACTGACTACACTTTCCTTCCCTCCCTACCTTGACCCGTTGGTGAATCTTGACTTCTCCTGCTTCTCCTCCTACCTGTCTGTTCTTTCCCAGTCTCTTTTGTTGGATCATCATCCAAGTCATGTTCTATCTTCTTCAGCAAATTGTTCCTTCTATCATTTTCTGATTTATCTTCAATCTCTGTCTACTAACTGGTTTCCTAATGCCCACAAAAATGCTCATGTCTACCTCATCCTCAAAAAACCCTCCCTTGAGCCATCCATCCCTGCTATCATTCTGTATCTCTCTTCTCTTTTGTGGCTAAATTTCTTGAGAAGTCCATCTACAACTGATGCCTCCACTTCCTTTCCTTTTATTCTCTTTTTGACTGTCTACCTACTGGCTTTTGACTTTATTCAACTGAAACTTCTCTCTCCAGTCACCAATGATATCTTAAATTGCCAAATCTAACAGTATTTTTTTAAATTATCATCCTTCTTGACCTCTGTAGTCTTTGACATTTTTATTATCCTCTTCTCTTTTAAACTCTATTCTCTCTAAGTTTCTATGACACAGATCTATCTTGGTTCTCCTCCTACCTATCTGACTGCTCCTTCTCAGTCTCCTTTGCTGGATCATCATCCAGATGATGCCCATTAACCATGGGTGTCCCTCAAAGTTCTGTCTTGGACCCTCTTCTTCTTCTATACTGTTTCACTTGGTGATCTCATCAGCTGCCATGTATTCAACTATCAACTTTATGCAGATAATCTTCAGATTTATTGTCCAGTCATAACCTCTTTCCTGACCTCCAGTCCCAAATCTCCAACTATCTATTGGACATCTCAAACTAGATGTCTTATAGACATCTTGAACTTAACATGTCCAAAACTGAACTAATTATATTCCTATCCCCCAAACCTCCTGTCTTCTTAGATTCCTTATTACTTGTAAAGGGTACCACCATCTTCCCAGGCACGCATGTTTGCAACCTTAGGTGTTATCTGTGACTCGTCACTCTCTCTCATTTCCCTATATTTAATCAGCTGCCAAGTCCTTTTGTTTCTAACCTTAACATCTCTCACATATGCCCTCTTCTCTCCTCTGGTACAACAATCACTATGGTGCAGGCCCTAATTACCTCATTCTTGAATTACTTCAATAGCCTACTTCAATAGGTTGGTCTCCCTAATTCAAGTCTCTTCTCACTCCAGTCCATTCTCCATTCAGCTGTCAAACTGATCTTCCTATGGTATAAGTTTGACCATGTCACCATACTATTCAATAAATTGCAGTAACTCCCTCTCACCTCCAGGATCAAATATAAAATCCTCTCTGTTTAGTATTCAAAACTCCTACCTTTTCAGCCTTCTTATGCCTTACTCCCCTCCATGAACTTTGGAGTCCCATGACACTGACCTCTTTGCACATGACACTCCATTTTTCAACTCCATGCTTTTTCATTGGCTGTCCACCATGCTGGGAATTCTCTTCCTCCTCATTTCTGCCTCCTAGTTTTCCTGGCTTCATTCAAATCTCAGTTAAATCCCTTCTACAATAAGGCTTTCCTAATCCTTAATCTTAGTGTCTTTCCTCTGTGATTATCTCCAATTTATCTTGTATATAAGTTGTTGTACATAATTGTTTGCATGTCATCTCCCCCATTAGAGTGTGAGCTCCTTGAGAATATGAACTATCTTTTGCCTTTCTTTGTATCCCCAGAAGTTAGAAGAATGTCTGGAATTTAGTGGGTGTTTAAAAAACATTTATTGACTGATTGAAATATCAAAATATCTATTTGGGATTTAAAGCCCTTCACAACCTGGTAACAGTCTACCTTTCCAGCCTTGGAAATTATTCCCACTTCTTGCTCTCTTTGGTTCGGTGGAACTGACCTTTTTACTGTTCCTCATAGTTATATAAAAACACAACTTAAATAGAGAAACCTAAATAAGAAATTAAGGTATAATACCATTCATTAAGCAGAAACCATGTAAAGAAAAAACAGATTTATAATGAAAACTTTCTGTTGAATTGAAATCAGAGACAATTCACTTTTGCTTGTCTTTTCATTGCATAATAGAAAATATTACAACATGACTTCTGAAAAGCTGTCCTAGTCACTGAATGTTATGACATATTTGTTGATTACATTGTGTGTCTTTCAAGAAGTATCTAAAAATAAATTCACCAGCTTGGCTAGTTACATTGCTCAAACTGAAGAGAAATAAAATATAACGAGCTATTAAAGTACACAGCAAAGCAGGTGATCTCATTCATTGTAAACACTGTGTGTTGTCCTTGGATAGGAGACCTGATGTAGCTATGTCTTAATGACTGCCTCAACCTTGCTGTTTTAGGAGTTACCAGGAAGGTTGTGAGCTCTCTCTAAAGGAAGAAGAATGGATTTATAGTGAAAACTTTCTGTTGAGTTGAAATCAGAGACAGTTCACTTTTGCCTATTTTTTCATTGTGTAATGGAAAATATTACATGACTCCTGCTGAAAAGCTATTATATTCACTGAATGTTAGGATTTATTATTTGTTGGTTATATTGTGTAGCTTTCAGTAAAGAAATATCCAAAGAGGCTCTCCACAAGCGGCAGGTCAGAGGGTGGCAGCCCCTCTGCCACCACCACTGAGCCCCTCGATAGGGTAGGAAGCTCCTTTATCCCCATCATTAGGTAGATGGCACTAGGATCATTACACCAATACTCTTAAATTAGAAAAATGAAGAAAATTAAGACTCGGAGATGAAATGAATTTCCCAAGGTCATACAACTATCCTATGCCTGCATCAGAAAAAAGAGAAACACAAGAACAGCAAATCAATTCACTTTGTTGAAAATGATGGCACAACCTCAGAAAGGTTGTCTAAGAAAAGATTTACTAAAAGCGATGAGAAATCAACCAAAGGAATTGATACATGATCAAAAATAACATCTGGATGATGCTAAATATGTTGCCTTGCTTTTATTACAAGATACTGAAATGCAGCATGTCTATTCCTTTACAACATTTATGAGGAATAAGAATCTTGATAAATTTATCATGGCATTTTTATACTACTTATCTCATTATCTTGAAAAACTTTGATTGGAAAAGAAGCCCAAAAGCTACATGGCAGGCCATACAGAGGAAAAGGAGATGAAATTAGTTATAGAGAGGTATATGTAAGAAAGATTTTGTTATCCTTCTTAGAATTAGTTTCTCAGAATCCATGGTTATGGGAATATCTAGTTCCCAGGTATTAGATAACTCCCAGAATAGCCCCAAGGACTCGAGATAGTAGTTTCCAGAATCATAATGACAGACAGTCCTACTGAGTCTGTGCTGTGAGATAAGGGGTGACATAATGTAATATTTATTCCGCTTGCACAGAATGATGCTATTGCTAAAGTTAACCTGTGAGTTTAACGTTGGCAATGTACCTTCTTTGTCTGTTGTCCTGCAAAGCAGGTGGGTGAGTGGGGGGAAATCACAAGTAAAACCCATGGGAGAATCCACAGGGAACTCATAGGGGAATCTATGTGTGCCTCAGCTGGTTCCCACTGAGGCTTGAGAAGTGCACAAGCTGTGCCTGTCTTGATTGATCCCATTGAGACATAGGGGTAGTTGCCCCCCTTTCTCACTGGCCCCTGCGAGAACAGTGATTAGGGAATGCCATAGGAGCTGGTTCTCCCACAACCTTTTGAGAAGACTAGACTAGAATAAAGCTATCTGCCTGTCTGCCCAGATCAAGAGTGAACTTATTAGAGGCTGAAGTACAAAAGCTCCAGTGCCTCCTGTGTGTTATCTGTGAAACAAGCAGTACAGAAATACCTTGCCCTGAAGTATCGAATCCTTGTTTTGGGTTTCAGAATGCTTGACAAGCATCATATAGTCTGTGGAAAAGAAAAAGTTTCAGGTATACAAAAAGACTGGAAGTTCTTTGAGGTCTTCTTCACCTTCTGTACATATGTAGCTTGGGTAGTATTCTTGATGAGGTTTGCGGTGATAAGAATCCCAAGAATGTCATGGTACAAGGTGGAGTTGCCTGGAACAAATTCATGCACTCAAGCAATCTCTTAGCCAAGTGGTAAAGTTTATTGTAACACTTAACAAAGTGGGCAAGGGTTCTTAGGGAATCTGCAAGCTAGTAAGGATGGTGCTGGGACTTATATGGAAAAGGGACAGGGGAAAGAAATGCCAAGGATGCTAATTAGGTAATCTAAGGACTTCTAAGGAAGGGGTCCAGGTATCTTTGGGAGTAGGCACCTATAATCTATGGATGGGAAAATTAGGGAAGTCATCAGAGATAACTTTGCTGATACCAGACATTGAGGGAGAAAAGACAGTTTTTGTTTAATTGCCAGAGGGCATGGTCCTTGGGGATCTGGCTCCAAAGACAGAACTTGGGTCAGTATCCCTATGTCTGTTCTGATAAAGGAATCACAGAGTAAGGCCTGCAACAAAGGAAAATTTTCTCCCAGAGCAAGGGCCTACTGGATGGCTTCCAAAGACATGGTCTTAGGGCTGGGATTCAAGCACAAGCACCTCATCCTTCTGACGTGAGTACCCAACAGAGACTGATGAAGAAATAGGTAGGCTCTTTTGTACTAAGATGTTCAACGGTGCAAGAAAGAGGTAGGAGGATGAAGAACGCCGTGAGAAAAGAGAAGACCAATTTTTGTGCAGTTCAGGAGAATGATGGCCAAGCATCTAGCAACAAAAACAACTATGCATATGCATCCTCCAGCCTTATCCACTCTTCTGCTCAAAAGTTGGGGATGTTTAAAAGGCCCCTTCAATAATCCAACTAAAAAGAATTGTTCAGCCATAACTCAATCACAGTTTTCAGTAACTGGCATCTTAGGGGAATCCTGAAGTCTGTTCAACACCTCCTATACCCGCTTCCTCAATGAATAAGAACTTAACCCAGAGCCTACAAAAAGACATGCTTCCCTTGGCAAAATAATGCCAAGGAGACATTGGAGTTAGGTATGAAAGTACTAGTTCCTCCAGGAATATTAAGCAACCTCTACTGTTCCTTTCTATAATTCATTTCCAGTAGAAGTAAACTATTTTGATTTGCTAACTTCAAGTATGTAACTCTGATGCTGTCTCCTTATTTTCATAATCTTCAGATTAACAAAAGTTTTTTAAACTTAGGTGTCTAAGAACTACAGTTTATAAGATAATGCTTTTAAGAATGTGCCAGAAAAAGAAAGCAAATTTCTGACTAGAAGAACTAGGGGAAAGTTTTGGAAGGTAATTGAGGTTGGTTTATTTAACCTAATGTTTCAAGAATTTTATAAGCTATTTGTTGACTTTCATAACTATTTTATGATCATTTAGAGTAACACATTTGGAAGTTTGATAAATAGTCATAATGATAAGGGTAATTTTGTTATGGTTTCACAGTGAGTAATTTCTTTTGAAGATATGTTTTGTTTCTTTTGAATAAAATTGTTGAATTATTAAATATGCTAAAATAGACTAATTTTTAATAGTAAAATTACTTTTCTAGATCATACCTTTGCTTGAAGTAGTTGTTTTGTGGAGGAAATAAACATTATCCAATTTAAAGACTTGGAGTATATTTCATTCAATCATTAAATATTTATTGCATCAAAAAAAGTATCTAAAAATAAATTCACTCTGCTTGACTTTTGACTCCAGGAAATAACATGCCCACTCCATTTCATCCTCTCAACCGCTGGATAGTTGATCACCTAAAATCTCAACACCACAAAGAATGACTCAAGTTTTGATAGTCTATACCTTTTCAACTCACTGTCAGTTGCCACCCCCGCCCTGATCAGAAAGCTGGAGGACATAGCACTAAACGCATGAAACAACCTTTCTGATAACTCTATTTTCCATCAGCCCCTCTATCTGATTTCTATTCCATGGAAAATATGTCCCCATGTTAGATAACCCCTAGTCTCTCCCCATATACACTTTTCTTCCAGCTTTAGATTATAAATTCCTTGATAGCAGGAACTCTTTTTCTTATTTGTATACTAAGTGCTAAGTAGAGTGCCTGACACATAGTAGGCATTTAATAAATTATTGAATTGAAAAATTAGAGTAAGAATGTTTCTTTAACAATTGTAAAAGTATTTGATCAACTCCTTTTCTTTCCTGCCCTTGAATAGGGAATGCTTTTCATACCAATTATAAATCCTCCCAGTTGCATCCCAAATACTCCTTCAAAAACATTCCCTTTTATCTCTGTTTGATTCCCTTCCTCTCTCCCTCTCACTTCTTGAAATGTGTTACTTAGATATCCTAAACTGCCACAGAAAATTGGTGATTGGCTGTATACAATGTCTGAAAATTTATTTTAAAAAAAGAATCTGTACTCTAAGAAGCTGAAAGTGCTACCAACAAGCAAATTTGCTTTGCATGCTAATAAAGCGTTTTCTTTTCAATTTGGCAACTCAAGTTATTCGATGCCAGTGAATGCAGCTGGTGGATGAGTTTCTCCCTGGTTTCTCTAGAAAGTCAGGCTGATAAGTTCCCCCACAAAATTAACTGAATATTTTAATTTCTAACAGAGAATTATTATCTACAAGTACTCTCCACCCCTCAGGACATACACAGAGATTTAAAACACAATAATGAAGTATACTCAATGTGTCTCCTCAATTAGAATGTGAGCTCCTTTCCAGTGGGGATTTTTTCATTCATTCTACTTCTATCCACAGTGCCTAGCTTACAATAGGTATATAATAGATGTCCATTGATTTATTTGTCTTACTAATTAATGTTATGTTTTATAAAACATTAACAACATTTTAGTGAGAGTAAAAAGTTTTTATCATTAATAAATCTACCTTTTCTACCTCTTAAATTTGTCACTTTCTTGCACTCTATGATCCAACCAAACTTTTTTTCATTAAAAATTGCTTAATTCATTTTTATCTCATCCTTTTAAAGTTCCCATTTTGTGTTTTATAACATGCACAATATCAGCACAGACGTTAATAGATTTGTCAATAAATATACTTAGATTTAGAATTAAAATGTAATTTTAGAATTTAAGCTTTTTGAGAGCAAGACTAAATTTTTATTTTTTTGTATCACCCATGCTTAGCATCGCACATAGTAAATTTTGTTGTTTAGTCGCTTCGGTTATGTCCTACTCTTTGTGACCCCATTTGGGATTTCTTGGCAAAGATACTAGAGTGGTTTCCAGCTCATTTTACAGATGAGGAAACAAAGACAGAGTTAAGTGACTTGCCCAGGGTCACATAATTACTAAGCTTCTGAAGATAGATTTAAACTCAAGAAGAGTCTTCCTAACTTTAGCTCTGACATTCTATCCAATTCACCACCTGGCTACCTTGAATACCACTAAGGAAAACCAAATGAGTTTTCAAAAATTCAAATCTATACTCTCATTGCATTCATATAAGAATGCTGCTGAATCATGGTAAATGGTACTTAATAAATGCTGATTGATGGATTGAAAGTGCATATCCAAAAACTTTACTCATATGAGCTCACTTTCAAAAAAAGGTTTGGAGACCATTGTCCTGCACCAATAAAATTTCAACTCCAGTCCAAAAGAAAATGATCAGCCTAATCAAAGAATCTTAGGGACAGAAAGCTGGACTTGAAATCAGCAAGACATAGGTTAAGTCTTGTCTCCATAATCAATTGAGGCAGCGAGGTGGTACAGTGGATACTGGGCTTGGAGTCAAGCCTTAGTAGCTGTGTGACCCTGGGCAAGTCATTCCACCCCTGTTCACCCCCATTCCTCATCTGTAAAATGTGGATATACTGAAGAAGGAAATGGCAAATCATTCTGGCATCTGTGCCAAGACAACCTCTTGAATAAAAGTCCTTGGAGTCACATAGAGTCAGACACAACTGAACAACAGCCACCATAACTGACAGGCTGGGTGACCAAATGATTCTCAAGTCTGACCATGTCCTGTCTTCTCCCGTTCAATAAACTAGAAACATTCCCATTGCCATCTAGGATCAAATATAAAGTTCCTGGCTCTTTAAAACTCTTTCCAACCTCACCTCCTTCCTACCTTTTCAATTTTCTTACAAGATCTAGATGCATTACTTGCTAATTTTTCCTACCTCACATAGCTTTGCTTTTGGACAGCTTGTGGCTGTCCCCTATGGCAGAAATTCTCTCTCTCTCTCTCTCTTCCTCTCCATCTCTCAATTTCCTTGGCTTTCTTCAAGTCAGCTCAAATCCCACCTCTGAAGGAAGCCTTGCCAGATTTCCCAAGCTGTTAGGTCCCTCTTCTCCCAGATCACCTCCCATTTATTATAATAGACATACTGTCTATTATGTACCTAGTTTCATTTTGTCCCCCATTAAAATGTAACCTCCTTGTAGGCAGAGACAATTCATGCCTTTTTTCCTGGCACTTTGCTGACTGCTAATCCTGATGCCTTGTCTTTGTATAAGTCAATAAGCATTTATTAAGCACTTACTATATGCCAGACACCATGACCGTAGTTGTTCAAACAAAGTTCAGCAAAACTAACCGGCCCCACAACCTGTCCTGACATTGTGAAATATTGTGAAATATTCCATACTCATGGTCTCCCATCTCTCCTGTATGAGAAAACAGCTTGTCTTCATCCCTTCTCCTGACCAGGGCTGTTCATGTTAACTACAGGGTCCTGTTTGCTTCATTGTTTCTTCCCTTACATTACACAGTAACATAGTTTTGGTTACAGTTTATTCCGATTGACGTAACACCACTCCTCCCTCCTCCCCTACAAAAAATACGCACGCGCACGTACACCACGCACGCACGCACTCACACGTCCTCATAACTCCACCCCTCTCCCTCCCACCAGTCTTTAAATTTTAAACTCAAAATTCAAGCCAATGAGCACACAGCGTCTTCCGAAATGACCCCGCCCCTGTGTAAACGTCACGGGACTGGCCCAATCAGAGTTGAATTTCTCTTCCAAGCTCTTCCGGTTAGCGTCAAGAGGGGGCGTTGCTCCTTTGATCTACGTAAGGAAGAAGCCAATAGAAAGAGAATGTAGTTCGGGGCCGAGCGGGAGCCCGGAGCTTCCTCGGCCAATGGGAGCATCTCGTAGGAGCGCGGGAGGCATTTGACTAAGGAAAGAAGAGAATGGCGGTGGCCTTGTGGGCAGAGAGGCTCGAGCCCAGGTTTTAACCAGGGAAAAGACAGAGAAGCGCCTTGTAGGACCACGAGAGCCGCGGAGGAGTGCTGTGTGTGGGGAAAGCGGGGCGCACGGCCTCGGGCCCTCTGACTGGAGGAGTACGAGCTCGAGTCCCCGGAGTTGGAAAACTGGAAGAGGGGCTTGGAGGAGGCGGGGCGGCCCGGGGCGCGCGGCGTTGACCCTCGGCGGGGCGGCCCGGGGCGCGCGGCGCTGACCCCCGAGGGGTGCGCGGGCCCCTCTCAGGCGACATGACCTGCTGTCACAACGTGCTGCTGCTGCTGGACACCGCCGGTGCCTCCAGGAAGAGCCACGTCCAGCTGGTCGCCCTGCGGGTCCTGAACTACCTGAGCTGCCGTTTCGGCCTGGGCAGGGTCCGCTGGGGTTTCCGGTTCTTCGACTCTCAGGGGGCCCTGAGCCGGCTGTCGCAGGTTTCCGATTTCCGCGAGCTGGGGCCCAGCAGCTGGGAAGACTTCGAGGAAGAACTGGAGGCCAGGTTCGGGGATCGGGCCCAGCGACCTCACCTGCCAGGCCCAGACACCAGGGCCACCCACATCCAGAAGGTTCTGACGGGAACCCTGCTGGATTACCCGTGGGACCGGCCCGATATCTCCTCGCCTACGAAGCCCTTCTTGAGGAGCAGCAGGCGACGATTGCTGGGGTCCCCCGAGGAGCCTGGGGGGGCTGATGCCGACCTCAGGGGCTTGATGAATGCCGTTTTCCTCTTTTCCCCATGCCCTCATTCCCAAAGGGAACTGCTGCAGTTTGTGTCCAGGAGTGATGCCCATTCCCAGCACCTGCCACCCACCACCCAGGTGGTCATGGAAAAGCTATTGCCCAAGAGAGTCCAGGAAATTCTGATGGGCAGAAAGATATCTCTTTATTGGGTGGACATTACTGAAACGTCTAAGGTAGGATTGTTACACAGAAGGACGTGCCTGTGGGTGCAAACAAAATGAAGCTTTTGTTCAGTGCCTTAAAGTCAAGGACCATAAACTTTGGGACTGGAAATAGCTAGGTCGGCCGTTTCATTTTATATATTTAAGCAAACAGACCCAAAGAGAAAAAGAGACTTGCCCGACATTATAGAGTTAGTGCAGGGGTCCCAAGTCCTCTGACTCCAAATGTAATGTTCTTTTCTTTAAGCAAGAGGCCTCTCTCCTTAAGTAGAAATAAATTACTCATTCTGGTCGTTTATAAAGCAGAAACACTCCCTGTGTGTTTCACCCTTATTAAGTATCAGTAGAGGTTCCTTTTTTACATTTACAGTATATGTAGTGTGCCTTTGTTTTTCTTCTTTGAACTCTGCTTTACACTAAAGAGTTGTGTGACCTTGGACAAGTAACTTTCTTTGGACTTGGTTCTTCTTTGAAATGACTTTATTTGGTATCTCCTACTTCATATTTCTGGTAGCACTTGCGCTTTCCTTTCCGTATACCAAAACTTTCTGTCAAAAAACTTTTTTCAAATTTGTTAGCATGGAAGTACTTCTTTCATCAGCACATCTTAATCTATAATTGTCCCAGTAGATACCATTTAAAGTCAGGTATTTCTGCTTCTCTATCCACTGAATTATGCTGCCTCTGCCATATATAGAGTAGGTGCTTAATCGAGGTTGAATCAATTTCAAAATTGGTAAGATCACACCAATTATATCATTGTGTTCTTCCCACAGATGCCAAAGAAATGTTTGCTTGATGAACTCAAATCTTGACATTTGATGGACTTCCCAATGCTCATGCCGTCTCTCCTTGAGTCATTCTCATGTGAATGCACTCCACCATCTCAAATTTTCGTAGCTCTTTTGTCTCGGTCTCTTCTTTGCATTTATTAGATTTTGCTTCTGTAGTCGTTGTGTATGCATCTTATATTCCCTTTGATTAGTAGGGTAACTAGCTCATTGTTCTTGAACTTGTAGAACATTGCATTTGGAGCCCAAAGACCTGACTTTAAATCCTGTGTGTTGTTGAGCAGATTACTTAACTTTTCAATTTTGTAATCTGTAAAATGAGACGATTGAAATAAACGTCTTACAAGTTTCCTTCTGGTTCTAAAGCTTATGATCCTTTTACATTGTATGCTCCTTGAGAGTGGGGAATCTTCTTATTCTTTATACCCCCTGAATGTAGAATACAGTAAGAGTTAATTAAGAATATATGATCTGTAGGAGTGCCCTTCACCAGCTGATCTCAGCAAGATTAGTTTAGTGATAAATTTTAGCGAGGCAACATAGTTTGGTGACTAAGGATGTGACCTCAGTGGGTTCAGATTCAGCCTCTGACATATTTCTGTCAGAGGACAAATCATTTGAGAGACCCTGAGCAAGTCATTTAATTACTTAGTGCTTTAGCTAACTCTCTAAGATTATAAATTGCAAGGAAAGGCTAACTTGCATTTTCTTCATCTGTGAGTTCATTTCTACCACTGAAATCACAGATCCCCGTTCCTCTCCCTGACTCGGAGAAGGTAAATGACTTGTACCTAGCACATGGTAAGATTTAATAAATGCTTAATGATTTGTTAAACTCTCCCTAAAACAAACTCTTAAGGTATGGCCAATATATTGGTTCTGCCTCCCTGTACTTTGTTACAAAGGATCGTTCTTATGGGCATGGATATTTGGGAAATGACATTGATTTTAAAAAATAATAATAAAGCATCAATAAAATATTTTCAAAGAACTTTCAAGTATTTCTAAATCCATTTATTCTAGAATTTTATTGTGTTTCTTGCTGCTTGGAAAAAGGTAAACCATTTGGGACCCTGGAAACAGTTTTTTGTGGCTATTCAAGTATCTTGTTTTATTTTTTGGTACAAGTACCATGTATTTTTTTTTTTTAATCTTGACCTATTGCAAGTCATGGCCCTCACTGAACTTGAGTCAAAAGACAGGGCAAATTGGGCATCCTATAAACATTGTATCACTTCTATTTTTTTTTTATTGGGGAAGTATTGTTTTCTTTATACGAAATAGGAAAGATCTTTTATTGGTCTGTTTAAACATATATCATTAAAATAAAAACCACCTATGTACAGTGCTTAATACAGTGTTAATGACTGTATATCATGTCATCTCTAACTGAAGAGCAGTAAAAATTTCTTAACTTTCTTATGACCAGAACTGGATTTAAGTTTCAGGTTAAGCCAATTAACTGCACAAAATTTTCATTTGGTTATGTGGGCTTTCTAGTAACTCTATTCTGTGTCATAAAAAGCTGCATGAAATACTTTATTCCCTGTATTCAGTCAATAAACAAGCTCCTGATACTGTGTGAGGCTCTGCTAAATGAAGGGCTGGGTATATACAAAAGCAAACTTGGAACTGTCCCTGATTTCAAAAATTTACTATCTTAAGTGTATATATACAGTGCATGTACACATCAAATGCAAGGTAATCTTTGAGAGGAATTGAAGGATGGACATTCTTGTAGTGGTATGGATGCTCCATACTACATTCTCAAACTAGACCAAAGTGGGGAAACTTCTAGCTGTTCTTTGCTGGCTAACTATGCCAATTAAATATTTGATTCTGTAATGCAGGTGTGGATTTGGTTTTTCTGTAGTTTCCTTTAACATTACTGATTGATGACCTGAGACTGATTTTATTGCAGCTGCAGAGCTCCCCAGATCACCTCGGGTACTGGACGATGTATGAACTATTCCACCATGTAGGAGGAACTGTTTTGCCTTCTGAAATTTTAGCCCAGTGCTTTAATCAAGATGGCGAAAAGTTGCCCTACCGGGAAAGGGTGAATGCTGACCCAGGACCTCCTCAACTCCAGTTCTTCCCATGGATTTCAAGTCTGCCATTTGACTCTACTTTAAACTGCTTACTATGTCCATCATCCAGATACCAGGCATCATTCCCACAGATAGAAGGGACATTATTCCTGCCTACTGAAGGTAAGAAGATAAGGGAGTTAAGTAAGAAGCTAAATGTGAATACCAGCTTTCTCTGTTCTTTGTGACCTTGAGCAAACCAGTTCAGTTTCTTTGTTATTGTAAAAAAGGCTGTGTAAAGCCCTACATAGATATAAGCCATTATTTGTTGTTGTTGTGTGGCGGGTTTTTGCCGCTCCTTTTAATATCGCTAAGTCTTATGAGCTCCTTTTAGGTCAAGGGTTATTTTTTGACGTACACAGTGCAGTATTTTGACATCACAGCTATTGAAGTATTTATGAAATATGAGTCAAGATGTAAACATGCTAAAGAAGCCATAGAATTATGGTGAATTTCAGCATAGAAGTTGTTAGCTCTTAAGCTTTTTGAGTTTGGGTTTAAAGGTTTCCTTTTTTATGCTTACAAAGTACTGTTTGAATGCTTTTCCCATGAACGTCTGAACTATAATTTTGAAGACATCATCTAGATACTAATTCATGACTGTTATTGGCTACTTCGTTGCCTTCCTCTGCAGAACCAATGACATTATTGCCATTGCCCCACCGCTAGAGTATAAATTTAGAATCAAATAATTGCTTTTGGACCAAAACTGACAAAGTCATTTATTTTTTTCCATTTTTCTTATGAATATGTTTCTTAAATTGAAATTTAATGTTGTTCTTTATAAAACAGGTAATGAACCTCAGCAAACCTGGATAGTTACCCTTGAGCCTTTAGCTGTGCATCAAAGGAACTTTCAGAGACCAGTCAGTATTTTCTTAAATGGCACCGTATCCCACTGGACTCATCCAATGAGCAGCAGCATTGGCACAGAAAGCTGGATGCTACAGAGCTTAGAAAATGAGAAATCAGAGCAAGGGAGGTTGTTTCAGCAACTTGTTAGAAGGCTGTCCGCTGAAGAATTACATTTGGTAAGTATTGCTTATATAAAATAGTTTTGTATAAGAGAGAAACTATAACTCTTTCTGTGTTGACATAGTAAAATATATTCCCCAAATCATTGGAAAACATAAGGTATAGCCATGATAATTGTGAATGTTGGTACATGTTTGTGTGTGTGTGTGTGTGTAGATATAGATATGGAAATATAGAAAGAGGAAAGAAAAGGTGCCCATTTGACAGCATTTTAGATCCCAGATGAACTAGTAGGAGATAACATTCATGGAGGAGTAATACAACCACCAGTAAATGCACTTGCTGCCTTGGCGTTTTGTAATCCAGGTTTTCATGAGTTTTGTCAGTTACCTACTTTCTTCGATTTGTGAAATGATGCCTTGCTGTTTGAAACCAAGAAGCAATAGTCTCTCTAATTTAACCATAAATGTAAAAAGAAACTTTCGACTTCTAATTTTTCACTAACCTATATAATGTTCTGAATATCACAACAATACACATAAGATCATTTGGATTTCCTTTTTCACATGTAGGTTGCTGATGTAGTTCCTGGTGAAGGATGGCCACCTTGTACTGGAATTATATCTCCTCTTTCCACCACTGCTACAATTCTCACTGTGTTTCGAAATGAATGCAATGAATTCCAGAGAAATCTCCACAAATATGTGACAGAGAATACTCAGGATACAACTTACCTTCTTCCAGATGTTGTAAATAGTGTATTGAACCAGATTCATAATGCACATGAAAATTCTAATACTTCAGGTAAGCCCATAATCTAGGGTTAAACTTGAACTCTGGTATCCTTAAATAAGCTTTTGTATTTTCTCTGTCCATAAAGAAAAAAAATCACAGCAGAACTGAATTGCATTTGCCCATCCTTATATCAGGTCTTGTGGGATCGTGGACTGTAGAGCTGGAAAGTACCATAGCAGTAATTTTAGAGATCACCAAAGAGTAGAGTTCCAGACTTTTTTGTGTGTTATGGACCCCTTCTCAGAATACTGTTTTTCAATGCATTAAATACCTGGAATTATAAAGGAAACCAATTATATTGAAATATAAACAAAAGCAAGTTCATGGACCTCAGATTAAAAACCTTAAAAAGCATCAGGAGCTCATACTCTCTCATTTTACAGTTGAGGCAACTGAGGTCCAGAAGAGTTAAGTAATATTTCCAAGATGGCATAAGTAATAAAGAGCAGAGCCAGGAATCAAGCATGCCTAAGTCCCTTGGCTCCAGTTCCAAGTGCTTTCTGTGCTGCCTCATACTACCTCCCTTAACATTGTTGCCATTAGAGTGAAAACTTTACGGTTCATAGGAATTGAGTATGTTTGAATACATTCAGTGGTGATTTAGAAGCAGTTTTTTTTGTTTACTCAATTTAAACTGACCCCATGAAAAAGTGAAGTCAAATTGTTCACTTAAACCTTGTTGAATTTTTGGATGTTGTAGATCACAAGTGTAAATACTGTAATTTTACATAATTTTTTAATAGGCAAGTAAAATCATGTGTTTTGTAAATGAATGCAATTCAGCTGTTTGTTGGATAAAGGGGAAGCAGAATATTTTATTTGATCTCCATGTTCTACTCTGACTTTGTTTCAGAGTAAATTTAAAGATACTGATATTAGTCAGTCTTGCAGATAATCCAAAGTCATTAATTTTATACTATGTTTAGAGTTTCAGTTTAAATTATTTTTTCTATTTGTGGGAGAACATTTCTGGTAGAAATGTATTGTAACTGGTAAGCTTTTTGTTCTTTATGCAAATATAAGATTTCCTCAACCTATAAAGCCTATAAAGTCTTATCAATTTTGAATATATTTCTCAAAACCAGAAGGTCACTAAAAAGAGATTCTGGCAGGTGTATTTTTGGAAGAGAGAGCCATATTTTAAAAATTTCCCCACCAGACCTGATCTAATAGAATTCCATTTCAGAACATAATAAAAAATCTTTAATTTTAAGCAATGAAATAGTAATGAGTTAACAAAAGTTTGATTCTTCTAATCTGCTTTTCATCATGTACTTAATACTATTAGACATTTTATTAGACTTAAGCCATTTTCTAGGCAGTAGTACCTTGAAATTTCATTAGTGTGAGAGTACTCCTTCTATCAATGGAGGTCCTGATTCTTCTATGAAGTAGAAGTTTTTAGGAGTTTCAGTAAGAAATATTCATCAAACTGTGACCAGTTTGGCAGTGAGTGTCCCAGAATGTAGCTAGACTGGTCTATGGATGACACATATGGCCTCTTACCAGGCCTTTCCAGTTTGATAAAGCCTGTTCAAACTCACATTATACACATGTAGCTTTCAATAATTCAGGGTACTTTCACATCATAAGGCATAAAAGTAGTACTTTAAATGGAGGATTCTATGAAATATAATTTTTAAAATAAGAAATATAGACATGTGAGTATAACTTTTTTTTACTATTTATATCTGTCTAATATCTATCAAAGCTTCTTAAACTTTTTATGACATGGACCCCTTTGACAGTCTGGTCAAGCCTACGGATCCCTTCTCTGAATAATATTTTTAAATACATAAAATAGATAACTTTTTACCCATCTAAGTTCACAGATCCCCTGAAATCTATCTACAGACTTCTAGGGATTCTGTGGACCCAGATTAAGAACCCCAATCCAGAGATACATTTCATAATTTGTAGAAAAGTATTATTAGAATGAGAATTGTAAATATATTTAAGTTTTCTTGGTACTGTTGCCACTTTAAATATCATATTCCATAGTCAGTATTGGGGTTTGTTGGCCAAGCAGAACAATTTTTTTTATTTTAATAATTCTTGATTTGGCCATTGGAGAGAGAAATTGAAGAGGGGAGGTCAGATTTTCTAAATTTTTCAGTTTGTTTGTATTGTGTTATTTCCTTCTGTCTATGACCCTTTTTTGTTTCCAGTAGATATCCCTGTTCCTGAGTGGGCCCAGCAGGAGCTTGGCCGGACTCATCCTTGGAGTGCTTCAGTTATTGAAAAGTGGTTTCCTTTTTCTAATCACAGTGGTGCTAGTTCAAATTTAATGGAATCATTTTGGTAAAATATCTTGTTTCTCTGTCTATTGCTTGGTTATTGATATGAATACTCAATTGTCTACATATGGATTATCTAATCAACTAATATGGTCCTCTAGTATGTACCTTCTAAAGTCTAGCTGACACATGCTAAGGGAAAACAAGCTTATTTTAATATCAACCTGAGCAAAAATAATTAGGAATTTGTTTTTTAAAATGTTATAATATAACCTAAAGTCAATTAAGAGTTACTGTAAATGTACTTTTTGGATTATCTGAAATAACTGTGTCCACTATAATCAGTTTGATTATGTATTCAATACTTAATATGTATTGGAAATTGTATTCTGCAGAGTACCAGTTTTTCTTTTTGGTGTCCTTCATGTTGAGTCATATTGGTGAAGTGAATTACTTAACTTCACCATTGAAGAGAACTTTATCCTCCTACATGACTTAATTAATTTGTTTATGATGAAATTTATCCAGTGAAATAAATATTTGTCATGATGGCAGGATTCATGTGTTTTATGGAATTTGATCTAGCAAAACCTTAATCTGTTGGGTTTTTCTAGCATGTGATCTCTAGGTAAACTAGAAATATATACTATAAAATAAGAGTGTTAATCCCACTCACATATTTACCAATCAGAGTTATGTGCCTGTAAAGGGAGGTGGGGGAGAGAAAGGATTAGTCTATGACAACTATATATATACATTTATTGTTCTCATAGTCACACACCCCAACCTGAAATTACATCAAGTAATGGAAGCTGGTAAGAAACAAATAACAAAGGATGAGGCAAATTTTGAAAGTTGTGCTATATCAGAATTTCATAGACATTGAACTTTTCACTATTTGGTTAGGGTTCTACTTGATTTTTCTTCCCAGTATTAAGACAAAATTGAATGATTAAGAGGCAAAAAATTAGAAGGGAATTAACCTCTCCCTCTGACCCCTTATAGTTTGACTTTTATTTATTTACAGGTTACTGCAGGCTACCTCATCTAATAAGGAAGAATCTTCTAAGACAGGAGAGCTAACACATTTTCTCTCTGAGTTCTACCAGAGAAAATCTCGTGAAGAATTTACTGCAGTTGGTCAGGAAGATAACAAAAAGAAAAGTATGTATAGAACAAAATTATTTTCTCTTTTTTAAAAACTTTTTTTATTTGAACTTAACAAATTTTTAAAAATGAGTATTTCCATATTCAAATTAGAACACAAAAAGATGAATAATAATATATGAAACTGAATCTGTTCTATACTACTTGCTTTTTTAAAAAAGCATATGAATTCAGCCCATTACTTTCAAAGTTTTCTTCTTTATCTTTACTTCCTTCTATATTCTCTGCATTTTAAAAAATGTTTCACTTGCTATCTTTTCTTTTCACCTTTATTTTAAGGCATTATCATCACAAAATAAGTTATTCTTGCTTTTGTAAGCCTTTTGGAATAATTGTACTCAAAAATCTCTGTTTATAGTAGAAGCTCCTAGGTCTTGTGTGATCCCGACTATGTCTTCTTGGTACTTGAACTCTAGCTACTTATAATTTTTTTTCTTTGATATGGTAGTTCTGAATTTAGGGTATGATATTCCCCTGACATTTTTCTCAAGAAGTGATTGATGGATTCTTTCTAGTTTCACTTTGTCTTCTGGTTCTAATGGATAAAAGTAGTTTTAATTCGTGATTTCTGTCCAGTTTTTTTTTTAATCATGATTTTTAGGCAGTCCCATAATTCTTAAATTCCTCCTTCCTTACCTGTTTTCCAGATCAGCTGTTTTTGACGGCAGATACCTCACATTTTCTTCTATTGTTTCATTCTTTTGATTTGCTAATATTTCTTGCTGTCTAGTTTAATCATTGATTTCTGTTTGGTCTTCTCTAATTTGGAGGCAGCATGTTTCTTTAATAAGCCACTTATTCCTTCCACTTTCCTCCAGAGATTTTATTTACTTTTTTTCTTCTTTTCTTTTAGGTATTCATATAGTCCAAGTGGAAAAATCAGATTTTTTCCCTTTAAGTCTCTATTTGACATTGTTATAAAATTATTTTTTTCTTTCTAGGTTGGATTTTTGAGTATCGCTATATCTATTATATTTCTTTATAGTGGTATATATCTAATATTTATTCCTCTCTACAGTCTTAGTTCCTAAATTGAGACTTTGCCAGGACCAGGATCTACTACCTGTTACTGCATTTTATATTTGACTTGCTTGATATCAACCTAGGTTACTTGAGTTCTTGTACTGACCTTTGGGTTTAGGCCCACCCTGGATCTTCAAATTCAGATTGACAGATATTTAGTGCCGTCTAGCATCTCAGTACAGCGTGCTGGGGATCTTGGAGCTCTTGGACGTAGGGTCTTAGTCTGAGCACTAGCACTAGCACTTGGACTGGTTGGTGCTGTTCTTGGAGTGGTTTCCAGTGCTGGGGCTATTTCATGAATGAGGGGAGAGGAGGAGGATAAAAAGAAATGCAGGTCACTAACATTTCTGACCATTCTCCAGTGACACTGGTAATCTTCCATCTAATTTCGTGGCATTGACTTCGCTGGCACTGTTCACTTTCCTGTTGTCTGTTGGCTTCTGACCAGTTATGCAGTTTTGGAATGAAGTCATTAGATTTTGTGACCACTATTGGTCTGGTGTGATTTTTAGGTTTGTGCTAGAGTAGACTACTTCCAATGAGGCAGCCATCGTGACCAAGAGTAAGACTTCCCTGGGGCTATTGCTGTATTTTTATTAATATGTCTCTTTGAATAGATGTTCAAACAGCAAATTTCTCAGTGATGGACAGTTTTTAGTTTCTAGAACCGAAATTAACAAATCATCATTGGGATTGCCCTACTGTCATAACATAAAACTGTTTTATGTATGGAAAATTAAGATACCTCTCATTTTCTGAAGATTTAGGAAAATCTATAGAAACATGCTAAGTTATGCCTGATCATGGTGTGGTTTTTTTTGTTGTTGTTGTTCCCAAGCCTAAATGGAGAGAACTCCATTTTTTCTCCTCTTGTATATCTCTTGTGTTTCTTGTAGTACTTATATTTTATTGCAATACTTCTGTAGAATAGTTTGAATAAGTTCTTAATTGTACTTCCTAGAAATGAAAAAATCTTTTTCTTCCTTTGATATTTCCCAGGGGGCGTCCCTGGTACTCCAGTCAGACAAAAGATGAAGAGCATGTCACGTTCTCTCAAGATGTTGAATGTTGCAAGGCTGAATGTAAAAGCTCAGAAACTTCAGCCAGATTGTAGCCCATCTTCTTCAACTGGGGAGAAAATAGTCCAAAAGGCAACCTCCAGAAGAACTGACGAAAAACTGGAAGACAGAGGAAAAATGTTGAGAAGTTCTAAGCCTAAAGGTATTTGTTACACCCTGTAGTTGGCTGAAGCTTCATGGTTGACAGATAAGGGGCCCATTGCAATGGATTCCCTGGCATATATGTGAAAGTGTTTTTTAATGTGTTGTTTCTTTTTTTAAATGTGTTTTAATGGTACTTTTTGATTTTCACCATACTTACTTTGCAATAACGCTCTTTCTCCTCTATCTCTGCATTGAGAGGAGATTTTCTCAGCTCTTTACCAAGTCCTGCTTAGTTATTTTAGTTATACAGAGTTCAGTTTTATTTTATTGTTCTTTCAGTTTGCATTGTTATAGTCATGTATATTGTTTTCCTAGTTCTGTTGACTTCAGTCTTCTCATGTTTTTCTGAATTCTGCCTATTAGTTCTTTCTTATGGTGGCATAATATTCTATTTCATTCATATAACAGTTTGTTTAGCCATCATTCAAAGATTGAGCACTTATTTATTTCCACCTCTTTGCTTCTACAAAAAAAAAAAAAGAACTATACTGTGCTACTGCTGTGAATATTTTGGTAAATGTAGGACTGTTGGGAAGAGTGACACCAAAACTATTCTTAACTCTAGTTTCATGATGTTGAATTTCCTTGAAATATCTTGGTGCCCAGGCAGTTTCACAAATATATTAGTTCTTACTTAGTTTGACCAGAAGAGTTCTCAGTACAGAATTATGTCACTTGGGAGATAGTGTAAATGAAGGGGCAATTTACACGTTGAATTTTAATCTCTGTCTGATCGTTATTTAGTTATTATAAAAAGTAATCATATAGACATATGGAAAGAATTATTTTAGCAGTATCTTCAAAGGATATGTTTATAGGGTTTAGATTCAACAAATGTTTATTCAGTCTCCGGTGTGCCAAACCCTGAGATACGCGCTCAGATAAAACATGGTTGTTGCTCTAGCGAAGCGCATAGTTTAGTAAGGGGATAAAGCATTAACAGATAACTACAGCACACACAGCAGTGCAGAAGTGCGTTAGAGAGCTGAACAACACTGTTAACTGAGCTTCCCAGGTGGACATCTGAGGTAATCGAGGGAAGTGCATGGGTTTAATGGCATTTTGGATTGGTTTTCAAAGGATGAGTTGGAATTCAGTCTGGAGATGGATGATAGTCTAAGCAGAAAACGTAATATGAGTGAACAAAAGTAGATTATGGATAGATTACCTTTCTATCCCCTTGCCAATATTTAGTACTGAAATTGGAAGGAAGAGCTTTGAGTATAAAGGTAAGAATAATTTCTGTCAGTACTGGAGAACAGTCTGATGAGATTGGGCAGATGAGTTGTTTTCATCTCTGTTCTCCACACTCTGCTTCATTAATTTAGTATGAAGATGAAGATTCCTATCAAGTGTTCTTTGACCCTTGCACCAATTTTTCCTACCCTAAAGGTATTTTCCTTATTCTGATTCTTTGTGGTCACTAAGTGAGTAGCCTGTAGGGTTTGGTCTCAAGAAATCAAACACCGTGGATCCAGATCACAGAGAATTAACAACATTGAGGTTTCATTTAACTGTCATCTCATTTTTAGGGTTTGCTCTCAAGAAATCAAACCCCATAAACCCAAATTACAGAGAAGTGACAACAAGATTGAGACTTCATTTGACCATCAGCTTATTTTCATTATTATAGAAGTTGAAGGATAAGTTGATATTTTATACTATACATATCTTTCATAATTTTATAATCTTAAATTATCTCTTAGCCTTCATGCCCTTTAATTGACTGCGTCCCAAAGTTTGCCCCAGAGAAGAATTGAGATAAATAGATGAAGCACTAATTAAAGACTTACTGTGTGCCAGGTACTGTGCTAAGTATTGGAAATACAAAATCAAGAAAACTAGACAGTCTGTGTTGTCAAGGAGCTTGCACTCTAGTAGGGAAATAACAAATATAAAAGGAAGCTGGATAGTAAGAAAAGAATGAGGCCACCAGCTCTGGACCTGGACAGCCTTATAGAGGGTAAATCAGGCTTTTAGAGGAAGGGCCAGAAGGGGAAAGTGGCTGGATTGTCTTATGATGTAGAGTTTCTAAGCAGGGACTCATCAGTCACTAAGTCAGCTTCAGGGTAGGGTCCTTTCACTCCTGGGGTGAGAAATATTGGATATGACGTAGTGTATATACTATTAGAAACAATCTATGTGTTTTATCAGTTTTGCTGAGCTCCATTTTTTCCTCTTTTCTAATCTTGGTGAAAAGGAATAGGTCTCTGAATAGGGGGAGGAAAGGAAAGGATATATTCAGAAATGAAAATGATGCTAAAAACTGCAGTTGTCATTAAAAACAAGATACAAATTTTGAAAATAAAACAAAAGTAATTATTGATTCTCAGTGTGTGCCTCATACTGTATTGTGTGCTCTTAGTGATGGAAAAAATACAGAATGTTATCAAAGAGTTCATAGTTTAGTTATGGATCTAGATCACCTACACACAAAACAAATCAGCCAACAAGATAAGATAGTAAATGTATAATATAGATAAATTTTAAAAGCCGGAGCCAGTAAAGCACATTAAAGACAAAAACAGTTTTGTCATTGTTGAAAGGAAATGATTGTTTATACTGGAAACTGGAATTTTAAAGAATGAAATTGTTTTTGTATTCTTGGCCCAAATTTCCCAGCATTCATTCATCTATATGCGTATTTATTTCTTAAATGTGCCAGTCTCCTTGACTTCTGTCTGTGGTATGCTCCTAAGCACAAATATAATAGAAAGCCATTTTTTAGTCACTTATTCTCCGTAATAAATCTGACAAAAAAGTTGGGCTTCACCACTGTCCTAAAATTAGTCATTTATAGATCTAGAGCTGGAAGAAACGTTAGAGCCTGTCTTACCCACCCCTTTATTTTACAGCTTCATAAACAGGCTCAGAGAAATGCAGTGATTTGCCCACTATCACCCAGTGGGTAAGTAGCAGAGCTAGTACTTGAACTTGGTCCTGTCCTTCCAAGTTCAGTGTTTTTTATTTCCAGCATGTCAGGAATCTCCCAAACAAAGGTCCTTTGTAAGTAATACCGTGCTACTATTAGACTTGGTTTAAACTTGCACCTTTTAAAGCAGCGGCCCAGCATATTTTAATGTCAAGTTGGTTTTTGTCCTCTTTCTGGCAACTTTTTAATCCTCGCATGTCAGATCAAACAATAGATCACACTCCCCAAGCAGAACTGCACCTGAGGCCTTATTTAGTACTTTTATTTAGTATTAATCAGTACTTTCACAGATAATTTCTAGGATGCTTTGCCAGATGTTCATACTAAATATGCAAAGCATCAGTCTTAATTAGATTTTAAATCTCATTGGTTTAGAGTTGAATATAGGACCAGTGCATCTAGTTGTTACTTGGGTCCAATGTCAATTTTTGATTTTGATTACTTGAGAGATAAAAACACTGGATAGATAGAACTGGGAGAAATTGTTATGGGACTAGCCTAAAGTATGTAAATGAAGATGAAAACTGTCCTCAACCCCTCTTTAATTAAGTACATTCATGTGGGAAATCATTAAGTTTTCATGGGTGTGTCATAGTGACTTTGGGAAAGATTTCTAAGAGGATCTTAGCTATTTTTATAATCTGTTGTCTTGAGTTATTATTTATTATCTTCACAGAAAATAGTGTTTAGAAAGCATACCAAAGAATGTTAGCTGCATTTAATATATGTTTTTTATTTTTACAGATTTTAAAACTGAAGAGGAGCTACTATCTCACTTAAATGGAAATTACCAAAAAACTGTGGCCATGGGAGAAGTCTTAACACATACAAGTGCCCAAAATATGATCTTAGCTATTAAAATGTTCTTGAAATCCAGAGTCACCAAAGACTTAGAAGTAAGGAAGATCACTCATGCTTCTTAAAGGTTCAACATAGATAGAACGAATTTTCCCATATTTATGACATACCTGATTAAAATGTCACCAGATTCTAAAGTAAATTGACAAAAATCAGGGCCCATGTGACTTCATAGAAATATGAGTTAAAGTTGTAGTTTTATCTTCTCTTGAGTCAATACCACATATTGCTTACTATTCACAGATTTCTTTGTGTTGTTTCCTTTGAGAGCCAGATTTCCAAAGTCATCCACAACTGAACTTAAATCTGTGTTTAAGCCACATAGCTATTACTTGCTTAGATAAGTTCCTTCCTTAGATGCTTATCTCATTGTATGTCCAAAAAAAGGTCGGAGAGAAAATGGAGAGGAAAGACCTGTCTCCAAATTAAATAGTACATCATGATTTTCTTCCAATTAGATATTTTACATTTTCTTCTGCCTTTTCATTCTTTAGATTTTGTTTGACTGATTCTCGCTGTCTCATAGTCATTAGTTTCTACTTGCCCAATTCTAATCTTTATCAAATTGTTTTCTTCAGTTAACTTTTGCATCGCCTTTTCCATCTGTCCAATTGTTCCTTTTAAGGAGTTATTTTCTCCAGTTAGTTTTTGTACTTCCTTTTCCATTTGTTCAGTTTTCCTTTTCAAAGAGATGTTCTCGTCAGTGAATTCTTTTTTTATACTTTTAAAATCATTGGCCAGTTTTTCTTCTATTTCCTTCTTCAGCTGTTCCAGGAGAGCTGTTAGTGCATTTGAGCAGTTCATAGTCCCTTCTGAATTTTCAGGTGGAAGTACAGTCTCAGTATTGACCTCTTTGGTGTTTGTGTTTTGGTCCTTGTCCCCATAGAAAGATTCTGTGGGTTTTTCGCCCTTCTTTTGCATTTTCTTGTTCATGATGTTGCTTGTGTGTTGTGGCTTCTGGTTATTTCAGTTAGAAGCTGCAGAACTTGGTGTTGAGCTGACTTGGGTGAAAAAGCTAAGAGCAGGTTTCTGTTTTGTGTTTCCTGGATCAGCCCTGGGGTTAGCTTGTTAAGCATGGGGGAGGGGTGGTCTGGTCAAGGGAGATCTCCTCAGCTGAACCAAGGCAAAGGCAAGCTCAGGGGTGATTCCAGCTGCCCTATTGTCTTCCCATTTCCCCTGGAGTGCTGAGGCACACCTAGATCCTAGTACAAGTTTCCACCCCTCCTGAGGTTCCTTGATTTTCTTTACCTAAGAACTACATTATTTTTTTTTCCTTTGGACACGTTTTCTTTTTTGTTATTTATTATTTTTTGTTCTCATTTTGAGTAAAGAATATTTTATACATTTCATCCTTCCCTTTCCTTCCCTCTCCTCCCCCCATTAATCTTGTTTGGAAATGTATGTTTCTTTCTGTGTTTTAAATCCATCACCCTTCTCTCTGCCAAGAGATGAATGGTATGTTTCATCTTCATTCTTTTGGATTCATGGTCTATCATTGTGTTGATCAGAGGTCTAAAGTCTTTCAAAATTACTTTTTTCTGTAATGTTTTCATCATATAAATTGTTCTCCTAGTTCTGTTCATGTTGTTCTTCGTAAAGGTTTTCCCAGTTTATTCTGAAATTCTCCATTTCATCATTTTTTATGGCACATTAATAGCCTATTATATTCACATTATTTAATCATTCCTCAATAAGAAGATAACCCCTTGGTTTCCAATTTTTGGCTACCACAAAATTGACTATGTTAAATATTTTTTTACAAATAAGTCCTTTCCCTCTTTGATTCCTTTGTGATATGGAGATTGAATTGTGAGAAAAATCAGAAATGGGCGTATATAGCCTGTCTAAAACTATTTAATTATTCTGATTCTACAGATGACCTGTCTAGAGCGAGTAAAAAATTACCTCCTAAAGACCAGTAAAGGTCTTCGACAGCAGTTGAGGAAAAATCTGGACAAGGAAGCCAAAGTCAGAGAGTAAGGAAATACTTTATTTTCTTTACCTCAAAAAGGTTAAAAAAAAAAAACCCTCTAATTTCTGTTACACTATTGAAAACACATTTGCCAGCTATTTGGGATATATTTGTACTGGTTAATTTTGCATAGAGTTCTAGCATGGGGTCAAAGAATGTCATTATTACCTAATAACTATATTTATCAAAAGGGGAAATAGAGTAAAAAATGTTTCTCCTAAACTATTTTTGCTAAATTTTGTTTTATTTTTTAACAAGAAGAGCTGTCTATGCTATAGCTATAAGTAATAGTTAAGCAACAGTAGATATGAGAGCATTTTTTTTGTCTACATAGGTACCAGCTTCAGGTGTTTCTTCGTTTGGAGATGTGTTTGCAGTGCCCTTCAATACAGAATAGTTCAGATGACATGGAGCAATTAGTAGAGGAGGCAAGTACATAGCTTAGCTGTATGTCAGTGTATCAAATGCCTGTATCAAATGCCTCACGTTTTCTGAGCTAATTCTCTTTACTTTTTTTCTTTCTTCAGGTGACAGACTTACTTCGAGCAGTTTGTTTAGCTGAGGACCCAGCATACTTATCAGGGTTTTTGGAGGAAATTTTGGGATTGTAAGTCTGATGGACAATGAATTAATTTCAAAGCTACTTTATCAAAGCTTCTATATGAATTATGCCATAGAAATGGAATTCACGGGAATTCATAGAAACATGGAATTCATAAGGATTGAGAAGGAGTCAAAACTTAACATAGAATTTGCAGCAAATTGAAGTTAGCGTTGGATAGAAGAGAATTAGAGAAGAACAGAATGTTTGTTATCTTTTTTTGCATGTAAACAATGTATTCCACAGGTATATTGACTCCATTCCAAAGACACTTGGAAATCTTTACTATAGCCTGGGATTTGTAATTCCCCAGAAGCTGGCTGTCATCCTTCCTGCAGATTTCTTCAGTGATGATTCCATGACACAAGAGGGGGGATCACCAACACTTTCTGTGTCACATACTCATAGTGCAGTATCAGAAAGCACTGAATCTGACCAACTGGAGGAGCTGCGTAGCCGATCAGCTAAGAAAAGGTAAAAGTCTTCCGGTGTTTTATTAGGACCAACAGACTTATTAAAGCCATAGTTTTAATCTGCATTTTCCCTGCTAATGATTGACTAGTGCTTAACTAACCTTGTGAATAACATACGCTGAATATCCATAAATCTTAAGTTACTTAGAAAATAGTACAATATTCTATCCTTCACAGAGTATTCAGAAATCCTCAAATGAAATCAAGTCTTGCTTTGCTCTTTCATATTTGTACATATATTTGGGTCTTAGCCCATCTAAGTATGTTTAGAATTTCAGCCCAGTTTTTGAACTTTCTTCTCAATTTCATTCATAATTATCTAAATGTACACTAAATTACTTCTGGAAGTACTTAATTTGTTTGACTATAATTCAGGTTCTAAGGAAATGTGAACTATACTAATTTTTGTAAGTTTATCTTTTATACTCTTATTTGGCTACAACTGAAATGATTTGTTTAACTAGTTCTCACTTTTTTAAAAATAGGAAACATGCATTAACAAGACATAGGAGTGTGACGGAAACAGCACAAAATCTCCGACAAATTGAAATTCCTAAGGTTCCCAAGAGAGCTACCAAAAAAGTAAGGAGTTCCCAAGGTAGAAAGAGGATAAACCAGGGAATTGCACTTGTAAAATTACTCCAAACTACCTTGAGTTAGAACATTATTAATCTCATGGGTCAAAGAAGGGATTAGAAGGTTAATGATAGGCAGGGTCTCCAGTAATAGGGAAGGGTCTGTTTATATCATTTAACCTTTATAACATATATAGAAGATAGCATAAGGACACTAAATGATGGAAATTTATTTTCTGATCTAAAACTTTGACCAAAAGTACGCAAACCAGGGTTTGACATAGGGAAAACGTAGCAAATAAACTAGGATGGAAAAATTAATTTGAAAGCTTTCCTTTGAATAAGAAAAGCTTATAAAACAGCAATAATTAAAATAAATAGAATGATAAGATAAAGTCTAAATTAAATTTAAAATGATAGTATAATAAGGAGATACAAAGGATTGTATTATAGGGAGCAAAGAGTGATATATAGAGAAGTATTATACCCTGCCTAAGGTTTCAGTAGTCTTTCTAAAATACACAAAATTATGTGGAAAATTGGATTTTGTTACTACCAAAAAACCCAGTTAAAAATATAGAAGGAAAAAAGCCAAAAATGGATACTGATTGGAACTCAAGATAGGTTCCTAAGGAAAGAAGAAGAAAAAGAGTCAAACACAGATTTGACAATTTTCAGTCTTAATAAATTAGCTCTTTGGATAGAGCTTGAGTGAATACAGTATGGAGAACTGACTCCAGAAAAGTTAGTCTTTAAACTAGTAATCCTTCCTTTGTTTCTAGATATTTATAACTGACATCTTGAATTTAGTATGGAATTTCTTTTAAGTTGATGTTTGGCATTGTTCAGTATACATTCCTGAAAAGATGAGTAGTATACATTAAATGTGAATAAGATTAAAATTTTGAATATTGACATTTATGAAGTTCAGAACTGAGGGACCTCACCTGGCTTCAGTCCTGCTTCCTTAGTAGACATGGTCTAAGAATTAATTTCAGCAGTACTCATTACCATTTCATTCGCCACCTAAACAGATGGGGAAGTCAAAGAGTCAGAAGAGAAAATCAAGAATTTTTCTCTCTAAATGCAAAGTGGATATCAACATTACAATTGTGGGGAATAAAAAACTGATATTTTTATGAGAGGAGTCATTTTCAGACTACTGTTCCCTATGAAACGGTCAGTTACTATGACCATTACACAAGGTATATCTGGGGCTTTCAGGTTATCAAGGTAATGAACTCACGAAATGATGCACTTAAAACTATTTTCATAGGACTAATTAATATGAACAGTGATTCTGGTACAGGGAGAAAAGCCCCAACAATAACACCACTCTAGGTAATCCACATGAATTGAAAGAATTCACAGAATTACTCATTAGATTTTCTCGAACTTTCAGGAAAACTTTCATCCTGGTCATCAACAGCCTCCACTCCCAGTAAAAGATTTGGATCAAGGTATGTTTCTCTGTTTCCTCAGTGGAGCACTAGAAATGTCATCTTAAGTATATATATTGAAGTCACTGCAAACAGTTGTTGAACTATGTGGGTTTTTGATTGATAAACTGTACCCAGTAACATGACCTAGAGCACATGTGCAAAAAGTTTACAATAATTTAGTAAGATTTGATTTTTGCCTCCTATGCAAGGTAAGTCAGACGTCAGGGGCTATTTTATAATGGAGAAAAACCTTAATCACGTGCCATTTGAGTCTTCAGCACGTATGTATAGCATCTGTGTAGCATAACTTTTTTAACGTCAAGAAGCAGGAATGTTAGCTTTTATCCAAAATAGGAAGTCTCTGTCTTTGATTTCATCATTTAATGGATCAGGTATCAAAGTAAAGTCTTTATCTATACCATAAGAGGCCACCAGATAGCAATATCACACCACGAAATGCTCTGTCACATTTTTTGTCTCGGGAGAATACATCCTGCATGAGTGTGAATATGTCCGTCTCTATCTTGTCTTCCTCATTTTTTCTGTTTTCCTCCATAATGCAAAACTAAAATACATATTTTTACTTTGTTGCATTTATTAAATAAAGTTTTAATATTATTTTTATATCATATTTATTTCTAAATATATCCCTCTGCTCTTCCTCTACACACTAAGCTATCCTTTGTAACAAAAACTAAAAAAGGAAAAACACAGTTCAGCAAAACCAACAAACACATCATCAACTATGTCTGACAGTATATGAATATTTCATGCTCATAGTAGAATAAAAGGAATGGGAGTACATTATCTTGACTCTTCTATAGGATCAAGTTTGGTTATTATAATTAGTAATACTCAGTTTTTCTTCGTTTCATTTTTTTTTTTTATCTATTTCGCTCTGCATCCATTCATATAAGGCTCCTTGTGTTTCTCTTAATTCTTAACATTCATAATTTCTTTTTGTGAAATATTGTTCCACTGATTTCAGATACAACAATTTGCTTAGCCATTCCCCAAGTGACAAGCATCTACTTAGTTTCCAGTTTTTTGCTACCAGAAAGAATGCTGGTACGAATATTTGGGGATTTTTCTGTCTTTGGATTTCTTTGGGTAGATGCCCAGCAATGGGATTTCTAGGTCAAAGATTATGGATATTTTATTCATTTTTTTATTGCTTTCTAGCATGGTTAGACTGATTCATAGTTCCACCAACTGTATTAGTGTTCTTATTTTTACATAATCCTTGCAACATCAACTTTTCCTATATTCTGTCATATTTGCTAATTTGTTAGGTGTGAGGTGTTTTGATTTGCATTTTTTAGGGATTTGGTATATTGTTTCATATTATTGTTTTAGTCTTTTTGAAAACTGTTTATTCATGTTCTTTGACCACTTATATGTTGGGAAACGGTTCTTGGTCTTATATATCACATATTCTTGAGATCAGACCTACATCAATGATATTTAATCCAAAGATTTTTTTTCCTAATTAATAGTTTCCCTTCTTATCATAGCTGCATTATTTTCACTAGTGCAAAAGTATTTCACTTTTTGTATTCTTAAATTAACTATTTCATCTTTTGTAGTTGATTCTATCTCTTGTTTGATTGCTAATTTTTCCCCAGCTGGAGCTATGAAAGATAGATACCGGTCTTGTTTCTTCTCATTTTTTTTAAATGGCATGACCTTTTATGTTCAGGCCACGGATCCATTTGAATTCATATTGACATATGTTGCAAGATGTTTATTTAAGATTAATGTCTCCTAAGCAGCTCTCCAGTTTTTCTAGTAGTTCTTGTCAAATAATGGGGTTGTTCCTCAAGGAATTTGTGTTCTCTAGTTTATTAATTGTTGGGTTATTGAATTTGAGTGATTTCTGATTCTTCCTTACCTTGTCTGTTCCAGTGATCTATTTTTCTATTCTTTTTTTTACCAATATCAAACAGTTTTGGTAATTACTGTTTTATAGTTTGAAGTAGATAAATGCTGTCAAATAGTTTTGTGTTCCCTATTCTTATTATAGGAAAGATATGTACACATGTGGTATGTAGGAGAGAACACACAATTGTTCCCTGCCTGAAGGGATCTCAACCTTATAGTACTTGAGTTGAAGATACTTCTCAGATTTCTCTATAAGTAATCAAATATACAATGATTCTGAAGTTGTCTCTTGACCAACACCAAGTTTTGAAGGGAAAAAATTTAGACAAATAGATTCTTAGTGCTCTTTCCTTTGTACCTCTTTATTTCCTCTTTGATATAAAAATATTCACATGTAACTTTGTATTCTTGATTTCATTAGACACCTACATAAAAATTCCTAGACATTTGCCTTAAATATTCTTTACTGACAATATATAGATAGCTCTTGTCTATAGCAAATGGACATACAAGTCCTTAACTATTGAATGTACAGGTTTCTGAAATATTTAGGTTTTATTGTATAATTAGAGTTTTGAAGTTCCAGCTGAGCTCTAGTCTTAATTTTTTTTTTTTTGGCCTCTCAAAATGATTTTACCTGTGAAGAACAGATTTAAAAACTAGCTATAGAGGCAGCTTATTCAGGCATTAGCTAAATAAACCACACTAGACAGTGAAAAAGGATGTGATGGAGAGAAAGATAGTCAGAAAGGTGTGGTTCTAATTTTTTTTTACATTGAAATACTCTCTTCTTCATTTTACCACTTTCCCTTCCCTTTCTACCCTTTCATATCCTCTCCAACCACACAAAATCTATAATGGATAAGGTGCTGAACTTGGAATCTCAAACTGCATCTCAAAAAGATAATTCTTTCAGGATAGAACTATGATCCTGTGCAGTTATTGGCAAGGTGGATTTTTGGTAGAGATGATCCTAATTTTTCCTGAGAAGTTTTATAGTATAAATTACTAACCAGGACAAAGTTGAGGTTATTATTAGCTAGTTGGCAAAATGGTGTAGTAGAAAGTATGAAGGATTTGGAGCCAAAAAACATGGATTCAAACCCCAGCTTTGCCACTTCCTACCAGTGTTGTTTTAGGTGAGTCACTGAGTAAGACACAAATCTCTGGGCCTTGTTTTCTTTATTTATAAAATGAGTATATTGGACCAGATAACCTCTGTAGCTCCCTACCACTTCTAAATATATTGTCTCAAATTACTGAGGACCTGAGCACATGTATTTCAGTCGTCAGGTATTTATCACTCTGAGTCTGGAGGTTGTCACACAGAGATAAATAATATATGACCTTTTCCCTCAACATAAGGGATATACATATCCCTATAAGACTTATTTCAGAATTTCCCCTCTCTTCTCTCCTGTAGTAGAGTATGACTCTCATAGTCCTTTGCTTACTTGAATGAATTAGAATTGATATTTTAATTGTTGAATCCCTATAGTGTGCCCAAAGATGAAAGATTCCAGTCCCCTAGAATTTTCCAATCTAATGGTTTGAGAGAAATGTGTGTGTGTGTGTGTGTGTGTATATATATTGCCTTTAGTAACTTACAGTTTTATTCTAAGTGTGAAGTTAAGTGACTGACCATTGATTTTGCTTACCAAAAAGATGATCCTTTCAAAATGTATCTATTCCTATTTCTGTATATTTCCTGCTAACATTGCAATTTTAGGTGAATTCTCAAAAGATGTATTCTGGCAGGCTTTGAGGTAGGAAGTTACCTTCTTAACTGAAAGCTGTTACAACTGCTAAGGGGATATTCCATGTAGACTGAAGAACTTTTGACTTTAAAGTATATTCAGTCTTCATATATTTCTGAAATGTTCTTGTTTTCATTTTTTTCATTGTTACTTTGTGTTTCACATAGCCTCAGAGTAGATTTAGAATTACATTCACAAATAATGAATTGTTTATGAAAAGTATGTATATTGAGTTCATAAATAAACAGTAAGCATTTCAAGTTATCAAAAGAAAAATATTTAAAGGAATTCTTCATAAATCCAAATAATCCAACTTTAATGTGACCCTATTTAGGTTTTGTAAAAAAGCCTTTTTGCTTTGAGTAAGTATCCCTCTTGTCTCAGAAATAACATTAAGGGTAACAATAGCATTTTGGTTGGTTTCAGAAGTAACCAAGGTTCGAAGAAACCTTTTCAACCAAGAGATACTTTCTCCTTCAAAAAGATCAAAGAAAAGACTGCCCAGAAGTCATTCAGTGTCAGCGGTGGAAGGGCTAAAATACAAAACTGACAGCTCCAAGGAGATTCAAGGTATTGTATGTGTCCAAGTAGGAGTAGCCCCAAGTGAAAAAGGATTAACCGTCATAACTGTCCCCTCACCCTTTTGTAAGAGATAGCAGGGTGTCCCTGACTGTTAGAAGGAGCAAATATAGGATGATTGCAATCAAAGTCACATGACTGTCATAGAAACTAGGCTTAAATACCAGCACAAAACATTAGATGAAGAAAGCAAGCTTCTCCCAAAGGGTATGGAAGCCTTAATAACTGGTTATGGAATATGTTTCAAGCAAAGTGGGTGGGGGAAGAGGTGAAGGGGTGGAACTTCCATGGTCCAAAGCCATAGAGACATTCCGGAACATTAAAGGATGCAATTGTGGTCAGTGAAGGATGGCTTGAAGCCCAGAAGAATCATAAACCCTATAGAGCAGTGAATTCCTCATTGAGGGCACCAGATTCTAAAGGTAACTAAAAATCTCACCAATCCTAGCAACAGTATCAACCTGAAAATCTACCTTATTTGAGGGATATGAATAGCTTAGACTAGTATCTAACTCAGATAGGACTGACATAAACCATAATATCTGCTGTAATTGTGCTCATTTCTCCACTTTTGTAATTTGTTTTTCCTTTAGTTTCCTAGTAAAATCCTGCTTTCAAAATGACTGATTTTGGCTCCATTGAACTAAGGGAAAGGTTGTTCACAGCTAAGCTAAATAGCTTTTAGGAGTGTCCCTAGAGGCCAGACTTAAGGAGGGGCAGCTGTGATCCCTTTCTCCCCTACTTTCTCATCCTCATTGGAACTTCTCTTAAAAGCTGTTTGGCTTAATACAATAGATTCTCCAAGTATTTTTTATTCCATTGTATTTTTAGATTTGGAGTTTGATGTAGTTTTAAGTAAAATAGAATGCCTTTCCCTTTGTCCTTGAGGATATGTATAAAATAGATTATATGATTGAAAATACTGCTTTGTAGCAATAGCAGCAAACATTTTATTAAATGCTTATCATGTGCACATATTGCTAAGAGGCACAGTGAATAGAACACTGGACCTGGAGTTAGGAAGATGAGTTCCAGTCCCACCTGAGACCCTGGGCAAGTCATTTAACCCTTATCTGCTTCTGTTTCCTTATCTATAAAATGGGGATAACAATAGCACTGCTTCCCAGGGTTCTTGCAAGGATTAAATGACATAATATTTGTAAAGTGCTTTGCAAACAACGAACCATTTTATCAGTGCTAGCTGCTGTTATGTACTAATAACCCAGAGCCCACAAGATACAGTCCTACTAGTGTGGAGCTTGAAATCTGCACATAAACACAAAAGAAAGAAAATAACAGTATAGGATGCTATGAGTAAGTAGTACAGCCAGTAAATACAACAGGAACACAAAGTAGAGAGGGATCAGCTGCTGTGATAGTTAGAGTAGTTGACATGGAGAAGATAGATATTGGAGCTAGATAATGAAGGGATGATCCTTAAGCAAATGGAGAAGAAAAGGCAGGAAGAATATTGTGTGAACTAACGTATGATGGCAAGAAAACTCACAGGAGCAATAAAGCAGGCCGTGGGGCAAGAGCAGAAAGTAAATGCAGAGAAGTAATAAGAGCTAATCTTGGAGAAGTGGGTCAGGGTAACTAAGGATCCATGTTACAAAGCTATGTATTTGGGTTTCTCCCTCATTTTTAACCTTTAAATGAGTTCATTGGGGAGATGTCATTCCAGCAGCTCTGGTTTCTTAAAATATAGCATGTCCCAAATCTTAGTCTAGTTTTAAGCTTTAATAGCTTAAGATTTCATGAAGGCCTTGAAATACCCTGTGTATGCAAACACATAAAATGTGTATATGTATGTATTAATGTTTATCATAGCAACAGAGGTAGAAGAATGAAAACTTGTCAGCTTACCAACCATACCTGCTTTATCCTTTTTTATCTAACTCTTATAGTACATGGGTGGAAGTAAGGGTTTTTATTGTTTTATTTTTATTTATTTTTTGTAAGGGTCTTTATAAAATGTAAGTCAATATATTTCACATATGTAATTAATGGTAGCAATAGCTATAACTCCCATTTGCTTCAGTTCTAAAGTACTAAAATGACATTAAGATCTAAGATTAAGAAAATAAACTGTTATCTTCTGTGAAACTAGCCAATGTACTTCATCTGGTATATCAATAATGGATAGTCAAACTCTTAGCTTTTCAAGTAAGTTCTTTCATCTTTATAAATTGGAGGGGGAAAAAAATTTAAATTTAGAAAGGTTCAGAAGTCAATGATAACTAAGAACACAGGATGCTTGCTTCCCAACTCTTTGCTGAAGCAAATATAAATGATATTTTATATGAAAGTTTACTATACATTATCCTTTTTGGTGTTGATATACCAGCCAGTCTCAGACCATAATGATTAAATTGAAAAGACCTAAGATCCTTTCCATTCTTGTTAGTAAAATAGTCACTAAGACTTGCCATCCACCTCATCCAACCACAGGCCACTTGAAATTTGAGGCCCCTACTTTAATACTTTTATTTGCCCCTTAAAAAGTTATGTAAAGCTTATAATTTCTGTTTCATACTTTAGGTTATCATAAGCTGCTAACTAAGAGGGTGTCAGAGACTCCATTGCACAAACAAGTATCTAGAAGATTGCTTCAAAGACAGATTAAGGGCAGGTAAGTGGCATTCTTACATTTATCGGCTTCATTCACTCACTGTACCCTTTGTGGTTTTAGTATGATCTTTACCTGACTTTCTTCTGTAACTTCAAATTTGTCTGCCTTGGCTAAATCTGTGTCTTTACAGGTAAAGACATGTTTGGGTATTAAATAGAACAGTGACCAAAATTTGTATAATTTGGAAATGTAAACCCTTGGATTTCCAACAAGTGGACTTCTAATATGTTCAGGTTGGAGATTAGTACTCCATATAGGACATACAGGAAGTTGTCTGGGTCTCAAGAGTTTTAACAGTCATGAGATTCTCTTTTGAGATTAATACCAACAGGTTATTAGTGGGATGACTCCCACATTGTTCAAGTATAATAAAACTCATATGCATTATTTTCCTTTTTTCTCAAGGTCCTCTGATCCTGGCCCTGACATTGAGGTTGTTGAAGAATCTCCTGAAAAAGAAGAATGTGGTGGGTATTTGTGGAATCTTATCTTTTTACTTTTCCTTAGCCTTAATACACCATTTTATCCTGAGTTCCAAAACATTTTATAGAAAGTGATGATAGTGTCAGACCCATAGTAGGAATTCAGACTTTTGTAGTTGGAAGGGCATGAATTGGAAGGACCTCTAAAGTTCATTTAGTCCAACCTCCTACTTAGTGCAGGAATCTCCTCACCTTATAGGCAGATGGTTTTCTAGCTTCTGCTAAATACTTCCAGTGATGGAAGTCTCCTATCATGAAACATCATGCCGTTTTAGGACAGCTCTTAATTACAATCATCTTAAATCTGTTCCTCTGTTACTTTTACTCATTGATCCTATTTCTGCCTTCTAAAATACTTGACATAGTTTTAATCTTCCAGATGACAGACTCAGCTATTTGAAAATGACCATCATATTATGTAGTTCAATAAAAATACTTCAGGTTATTTAATAAATGGTCTTATAAATGAAAGAACACATACCTCACTCTAGAAAGGCAGCCACCTCTTAAGTGAAATCTTGGCTGTTACATAACATCATTGTAAGAGTAGTATAAATTATTCTCTCTTACCTTTAAAATTACTGAGGCAGTTTGTGGAGAAATAACATCCTTATTCAAATGGAAATAGAATCAGGGTGAAGGCTGATATAACCTGCTTTTTGCTGTAAAGTTCTTTGGAGTTTAAAAAAAATGGAACAAAAGTGATGGTTGTATTGGTTTTTATGTAACTTCAGGAAAAGACAGTGCTTCTCTATACTTCAGTGGGGTCACATCATAAATACTGTATATATTGGTAGCAACACTTCAGAAATCTTACTACTAAGCTAGTGGTTGTTCTAGAATTTCCATCTTTTCTTTTATTCATTGTTACACAAATATTATTTTTCCTGTTTAGTGTGAAAATGTCAGGGATCTATTTTCCCTGGATAACTTGACTGTTATTCTGTTTTTCTAGAAACAAGTTTGAGACGAAGCCCTCGCATCAAGCATCTCTCATTTGGGAGAACAAACTCTGCTTCTTTCTACCCTATCTCACAACCAAAGTCTCGAAATAGAGTGTACTTGAAACAGAAGAATGAATCAGGTTACTTATATACTTACCTCTTAGAAGTCAGTTTTGATGGGTGGGAGGTATTGATTTAGTGCTTTGGGGGAATTGTTGAATTTGCCAGGTTTTTTTCCTCTTGGTAGGGACATGAAATATGTGTGGAAACTGTGTGTAGAAAAAGTTTTCCAGCTTTCTGCCAAGATGTATACTTTGGACCAGTATAACATGTTGCCCATGACAGGATATACCTTTGGACCAGTATAGCATATTTCCCATAACGTTATTCTTTCATTTATTCAAGAGAAATTAATCTGTGATGACCCAGAACTTTTTCCCTACGGTCAAGTATGTTATATTATCCATTCTATTCCTCCCTTTCATTATCATGAAAAGCAAGTTACCTGTAGTGTTTTTCAATTTTGGTTTCTGTGTTTTTGCAACATTCATGTTCAAGTAGTTGCCTGTATTCACCAACATATAGGCTGAAGTTGGCTGGTTATAGCAGATATTTAACAAAATACACAAAATCACCAATGTATTAGATCTTTCAATTAGCTAAATTTCATTTTTCCTAATATAATTTGGATGTCTTAATGCTATGGAGAGAGGGCCAGTAGCACTAAAATGTTGTCATGCTTTATTTTTTAGATACTAAGGAATGTCCTGTAATTCAGGGTATCCGATCTCCCAAGAGGCTTCTTTTTGGCGCAGTATCTGAGCTGACTACTCCTACAAAGGAAACGCACCAAACCAAAAGGTCTCCAAAAAACACACTGGATTCTGAGAAGCCTGTTATTTATCAGGTAAATGTCTTAAATAATAAGACACTTTAAGGTCCAAAGTTGGGTATTATGTTCATGGGGGTCATAAGGAGGGATTAGAGGTGACCTTTCTTTAGGGGGCCTACAATACAGTATGTAAGACATAAGCACATGTAATCAATCAATTCAGGGATTTATGGTTGAGCTAGATATATGAGATTTTGTGATAGATTTATTTCATCACTATCGGTTCTTCCTCCACCATTGTAGATTACAAACCACTCATGAGTTGCTGGAGCTAAAAACTCTAACAATGATCCTCTCTGAACTAAGCTGATACCTGGAAAAAAGGCAGTTTTATTTCCTAGATCAGTATCCAAAGACTTTCCAGGTTGGTAGGACCAGCCAGAAGTTAAATTCCACTGGTGTAGCCACTTTTTTCTTTAGTCTTATTTTTCTATGTTCCCACAAATCCTTTTTCTCTCTCTTCTCTCTCCCCAATCACTATTGGTGGGGGAGGAGAAAAACTCTCATTACAAATACGCAGCCAAGCAAAACCAATTCCTTCATTGACAGTGTCCAAAAAAATATGATTCAACCTGCATGCTGAGTACATCATCTCTGTGTCAGGAGGTAGTTCTAATGTTTTATCATGTGACCTCTGAAGTCATCAGAGTTCTTAAGTCTTATAAAGCCATTTTTCTTTACAGTGTTTTGCATAAATGATTCTCCTGGTTCTGCTCACTTTAGTCCTCATCAGTTGATGCGAATCTTACCAGGTTTCTCTGAAAATTCATTTCATTTTTTCTTATGGCACAGCAGTATTCTGTTACATGGATAGCAGTTCTTTGCCACCACAAAAAGAGGATTTTTCCTATTTATTTGATCTCTTTGTGGTATAGGCCAGATAGTGGTATTACTGGATCAAAGGATATGCACAATTGATTAACTTTTGAGGTATAGTTACAAGTTGCTTTGCAGATAATGTGCCTTGTTTTTCTTGGAGCTCCTTTGAGATTTTTCATTTTCTTTTTTTGTGAACTCTGCCAATCTAATGAGTGTGAGGTTGAACTTCAGAGTTGCTTTAATTTTCATTTTTCTAGTTATTAGTAATTTGGGGCTTTTTTTTTTCATTATGGCTATTGATAGTTTAGATTTCTTCCTTAGAAAACTACTCTTTCAGATCTTTTAACTATTTATCAATTGGAGAGTGACCCTTATTTTTACAAATTTTAAACAGCTTTCTATATATCTTAGAAATGATACTCATTAGAGAAACTTGCTGTAACAATTTTTCTCAGTTGCCTGCTTCCCTTCTAATTTTAGCTGCATTGGTTTTAATTTTTTATGATAAAAATGATCTTTTGTGATCCCCTCTACCTCATCTGTTTGATCATGAATTAATTCTTCCTCTATCTAGAGATCTGAAAGGTAATTTCTTCCATGCTTCTCCCATTTGTTTATGATAGCACCCTTTATGTCTAAGTCACATACCTTTTTGGAATTTATCTTGGTATGTGGAAGGAAGTGCCAGTCTATACTTAAGTTGTGCCAGATTACTTTTCAGGTTCCTCAGTAGTTTTTGTTAAATTCCATTTGCGAATCAGTCAGTAAACATTAAGCAAATCTCCTACAATGCACCCAGACATTCTGCTAAGTGCTGGGGGTACAAAGAAAGGCTAGAGGCAAAGAGCTCACAGTATAATGGGAAAACACGAAAACAACTCTATACAAACAAGCTATATACAGAATAAAATGGAAATAATCCACAGAGGGAAGGCACTAGAATTAAGGGGTATCAAGAAAGGCTTTTTGTAGAAGGCAGGACTTTAACTGGGACTTGAAGGAAGCTAGGGAAGCCAGGAACCCAAGATGAGGAGGGAGAGCATTCCAGGAATGAGGGACAGCCAGTGAAAATGGAGTGTTTTGTGTGAGGAACAACACGGAGGCCAGCGTCAGGGGAGGGGGAGCCGGGATGAGGGGGGGAATGTTGTAAGGTATAAGAATAGTTAGAAAATGGGTCAGGAGGGAGAGCCAGGTTATAAATGGTTTTGAAGACCAAACAGTATTTTATTGAGTAGGTTGAGGGTTGGTATGGTCAGATGTGCACTTGAGGAACATTATTTTGACTTCTGAGTGGAAGACTGTAGTGGGCAGAGACTTGTGGCAAGCAGACCAACAGCAGTCTATTGGAACAATACAGGAGTGAGGTAATGTGGTGTTGGCAGTGTGTCACCAAAGGAGATGCGTGCAAGAGGTTATTAAGGTAAATAAACAGGACTTGGCGATAGACTGGATGTAAAGGGTGAGAGTGAAGAACGGTGGATGACACCTAGAATGCAAATCTGAGTGATTGGTAGGATGGTAGTGCCCTCACAATGCTCCTAGTCTTTTCTCTAATAGGGTTTTTAAGAAAGGAAGGTTTGGGAAAAAGATAACAAGTTCAGTTTTGGACATGTTGCATTTAAGATGTCTATTGGACATTCAGTGCAAGATGTCCAATGGGTATCTGAGGAGGCAAGACTAGGTCAACACAGATTAAAGCTGGATTAATTGGTTTTGAAAATCATCCCCATAGCGATGATAATTGGATTCATGGGAGCTGATGAAATAGCAGAGGGAGAAGAGAAGAGAGAGCCCTGTGGGATTATCGGGCAGGACCTGGGTGAAGATCCAGCAAGAGACTGAGGAGGATTGAGCGGTCAGCAGCACGGTCCTTGATACCAGGACGAAAGTTAAGTTCTAGCGGAAAACCAATCTATTTATAACAGTAATAGTTAGGAAAATATTGGGAGTTGATCTTGGAAGGGTTAAGAGATAAAGGGCAACTGGATGTGAGGACAGAGTATGCTTGGCTAGAACAGAATATGAGCAGGAGGTGAAAGGGACCTAAAAAGGACCAACAGATAGAAATAACTGTAGTCCAGCGTATGAAATGGAGATTTCATTTGGAGAGTGGATGGGTTTTGAATCAAATGACAAAACACCTGAAGAAAATGTTTTTAATTGTACCATCAAAATGTTTTGAAGTGTTGTAGGGACTGTAAGTCTTAATTTTTTAAAATTATTTTATTTTTAATTTATGAAATAAAACAAGTATTTTCATAACAGAATTTTTTTAAAAGATTGCACATAAAACTGCACATCTACTATGTACAACTTATTTTACCTCTTAAATAGAAGTAAAGTTATCAAGTAACATTTTTTTCCTTTTTTTTAAAATTCCCCCCTCCCATGGTTACCATTTTGTGTGTGTGTGTGTGTGTATAAAATCATTCTGTTCATTTATCAGTTCTTTCTCTGGATGCACATAGCATCTTCCCTCATAGGTTTTTTGTACTTAATTTGGGTATTTATAATAGTCAAAATGACTTAATTGCTCGGAGTTGTTCTTAAAATAAAATTGCTATTACTGTATGTAGTGTTGCCTTGCTTCTGCTTATTTTGTTCTTCATTGTTTCATACAAGTCTATCCATGTTTTTCTAAAATCAACAAGTTCATCATCATTTCTCATAAGCACAAAAATATTCCATCATAATCATATATCACAACTTGTTCGGCCATTCCCCTATTGATGGACATAAATTTCTGATTCTTTGCCACCACAAAGAGAGTTGCTATATATATTTTAGAACATATGGGATCTTTTCCCTAATCATCTTTGGAAATAGACCTAATGGTGGGATTGCTGGGTCAGAGGGTATAGGCAGTTTAATAACTCTTTGGGCATAATTCTAGATTGTCCTCCAAAACGTAAGTGTTCTAAACACTGGACAAAGGAATTGGAACTGATGATGGTCAAATTTAAGAAATGTTGGAGAGAAGAAATTGGTCAAACTTGATTGTTACCTAGAAAAGAAAACTCCACAGTTTTAGACTTGAATTCAACCAAAGGACACAACCTCTACTTTTCTCCAGTTTTCTTATCCTGTGGCTCTCTTAAATCGGCCTTTATGGGAATATCAAGGCATTAAGCTTAAGAGTTTTGCATTTTAAAAAGCTACTGGTTATAATATTTGAGTTGGAATAATCATTGTCACTTTCTTTATAGACACCTAGGAAAAGTGACCAGGAGCCTCAGACCCCCACTAACAGAATTCTAAGGAGATCGCCTCGAACACCACAAATAGCATATCATACTCCAAGAAAACAAAGAAAAACTACTTCAAAAAATACATCAACAGATCAGATGACTTTTAAGAGTTCTACAAAAGACTTTTCATCTGACTTAGAAGCTGTATCACTATCTGAGGCAAAAGTAATCCCTCAGAAAGGAAGCTCCCTGCAAAAAGAATTCCCCTCTCCTCTTAAGAAGATGGAATTAAAAACTCCCAAAAGGCAAAGAAGTCAGACACCTGCAGTTTTAGAGACTCCTCCTTGGTCACGTCAGAAGAACTGCAGTCTAGCCAATGTTTCACATCCTGTAGCCCAGTTCCCATTTGCTATCCAGACCACTAACTGTCTGACTCCGATTAAATGTTCCCAGAAAACACCTCAGAAATCAGCAGCCTCTGCATCTCCAAGAAGACCTAGCCAAGTAGTTGCAGTGACACCTCTAAGTCAGAGCAACCAAGACCCAAATGTTCTCATACATACAGCTTCTCAGCCAATTGAATACTTTAAGGAATTAAAAGATAAAACTGCCCAAAACATGAAAGGATCAGGGAATATGGTTGCAGTATTCACACCACCTATTTCTTCCCAAAAAAAGAAACTATTTAACTCTCCACCACGTGATGCTTCAATAAAGACTCCAACTAGGAAATCTATGGATTCCCTTTCTCCTAGTGGACTTGGAGAATTTGGTTGGGGCATGCTACAGAAATCACCAAACATGACAAGCTCACCTCTTGCCTGTAACCTTATCTCAACTCCCAGAAAGAGTTCAAGGGTAACTAAACCTAGTGATTGTCTCCCTTCACCACCTCCCAAAACCAGGAAACAGCATATGAGTAGAAGCAGCTCCAGCCTTGAAAGAAGCTTGCCACCTCACCAGTTCAATACCTCTGATGATCCTACAGTTGAACCAAGAGATATGGCAACTACAGACTCATCCCCTAAAAACGGGCAGGAAAAAGGGAACCTTTCTTCTCCATTTTCCCCTAAGGAGCATGCTGGTGTAGGGTATGCATGGCTTCATTGCTCTCCTCAACTCACTACCCAGAATGCAGCAGAACAACAGAGCAGTGATAACTCAGAAGCCTGTATAAGATCAGGGTTAAAGAAGGCTCTTACTTATGAGCAGCTTTCCATATCTAATGAAGTGGCTTCTCCACCTGCCAAGCCCAAGTCTCCTTCAGTACCTTCTTATGCCCTGCGTTGTACTGCAGATAGAAGGCAGAGACAGGCTGCAGCACGGCTAGCAGATCCAAAAACTTCACCGCAGCTTTCAGAAGACCCTCTGAAAGTGATTTCTGCTAATCCTCCAACCTATGAGGTTGAGCTGGAGATGCAAGCCTCTGGTCTACCCAAGCTTCGCATTAAAAGGGTAGACTCTAGTTCTGTCAGTATTGAAAACCAAAAAAAGGTGGACACATCTCTTGAAGGAGAGAACTTTCCTGATCCTGGGTACTTATTGCCCCAGGCTAAACCCAACCAACTTGAAGCTGCTTATGTTTCACCTCCATGTCTTCATTCTTCACATACTACCCCAGGCAAGAGTGGAGGACAGATGTATATCTGTCAGTCCTATACTCCAACTCACTTTCCCTCTAGCACCACCTCCCCCTCCTCGACAGATGTCTGGGTTCCCTGGACACCATCTCCCAGGCACAAAGGGAAGACCACTCCTGATATGATTCAAGACTGGCCAAGAAAAAAGAAGGCAGTGGACAGCAATATTAATTCCTGTGGTGGGAGAAATGAAAGAGGTTCAGATCTCCTGGGGAATGCATCTGGTATTGAAGAGGAGGGAAAGGAGAGAGTTTTTGAGCAGTGCATCAGCAAAACTCCTATCTTGGGGGATTTTGAACTTGAAGGAGTGTATCAGCTTCCAGATCAGTCCCCTTCCAGTGACTGTGAACCTAGAGCTGAGGACAGTTTTTCAAAGGGGCAATTTGGATTATTCTCTAGGAAAAGACCACTTTCCTCAAAGGAGGAAACTGAGCACCAAACCAGAAGATTGTATGGCAGCCAAAAAGGAAGTCAGGTCATTTATGCTGGTAATGAAACAAAGGAAGAAAGGAAATCTCCAAGCAGAAGTACAAGACAGCCTTCCTCCATGGGGGATGATGAGGTATTCATTTCAGGTAAATCTATTCTTGAGGTCTTCTTCCTTTCTGCTTAGGGTATTCTTATTAGGTATTATTATGCTGAGTAAACAGGCAGTTGGGGAGATGAATTCTTAGATGTGCTTGCTTATTTTTTTTTTGTTTCCATGGTCCATGGGGAAATGTAGCAGCATATTTTTCATTTATTGAGCAGATGTTTTTCAGGTGCCTGTTATGGATCAGGCACTGGGCTAAATGATGTGTTTGTGGTGTGGTGTCTCTTTAGGCTCTACCCCACCTAACTGTACTGTGAGGAGTTGTCTCTCTGCTAGTGGTCTTCGGGCACTGACCCAGTCTCCACTACTATACCAAGGAAAAACACCTTCCTTTCAGCGAAAGAATACTAAAGGTAAACCATTGTAACTTTCATCATTTATCAGTCAGCAAATCCTAGGGATTCTTGCCAGTGTCAAAACTATAACCTTGTCATGGCTGCCAGTTCAGTTTAGTATTTATTTTAGTTTGGACCTGTGATTTCATTAGTATAGGGAACTCTAGCATGGAAATATTTTGAGTACCTCATGCCTTAGTAAAGCACTAGGAATTAGGTTAGCCCAGAGTTGTCAGATAAATTGTTTTTTAAGGAGTTAGGGAGAGGGGAATGCATTCTAAACATTCTAAAATATTTTATGTATAGCCTATGATGTTATGTCCCTATCTCAGAAAAAGCCTCCTAATTTGAAGTGACAAGCATTTTTATTGTAAAAACTCCTTGCATTCTTCCAAGCACTTCCAAGTCTTCTCGAAAGCAAAAAAGCAGAAACTGACCATTACCTCCACAAAAACCTAGGCTGGATAAGTAAAACACTGAGGAGTAGACTGAAAATGGTTAATTGTTAAAGAATAGATGGTGAGTTCAAAACAATGGGGAAATTTTCATTTTATCAGCCAGTTTTCTATAATTTGTGTGTCCTTAGGTTTAAATCTGCATTTGTAACATTACCTTCTGATAATTATGCTATCCATTCTAATGATAAGTAGTATAGTATAGCTGATAGAGAAATGACCTGGGGGAAAAAAAACCTGGGTTCAAGTCTTGCTTCTGAAACATTCTGACTCTGTGACCCTGGCTAAGCAAGTCATTTAACCTCTCATTGCTCATAGACAACTCTCTAAATTGCAGAACAGATACCAAATTACATTTATAGAGGGAATTTTCTCACCAAGAGTTCCCTACACTAATGAAATTTCAGGTCTGGACCAAAAAGGGGGGGAACAGGACTTCAGAACCTGTTTTTTATGACTATTCTAAACAAGACTGTTTCTCTTTCATCCCACCAGAGAAGGGGATGTTCTACTAGTTACCTGAAGAATTAACAACCTGTTAACACTGGGTAGATAAGATTTCTTTCTTTGACCATATTGACTGGGAATCCAGGAAGTGATAAAGACTTAAAACCACTGAGCTATAATTTAGTCCTTTTTGCTCTAGAAGAAAGCACTAAAATTATAAATCGTGTGAATTAGCTTAAGCCCACAGTTCTGAGAAGTCAAACTGAAGGTAAAGTTTAGGAGAATTTTGTTGCTTGGCTATTTATTCCCCCCTTCTCTTTGTCTTCAATGATAAGTGCCTTAATAATCTTTATTCAAGATTGGAGGAGCTGATGAAAACTGTATACTTGGTAGTTTTGATAGTCTAAGCCTAGCACTGTATAGTAGTGTCCTACAAATGTAACTGTCCTCTTCATAAAACTTTCCCATCCATCTTTGTATCTATTTCCAGTACTTGGTGACTTCATTCTAAATCTTTGCCTTTTTACAGATGAAGAGATGGATATATTTCCAAGTACTGCAGACCAAGAGTCTCCTTTCAACATAACGACCTCCCGGAGACATCCTATTAATAGAACTTATACTCGGAAAAGGCTGCTCAGCTAGTAAAATCAATTTGTGGTCACTCAGTTATGGCCATTACTAACTTTGTCCGTGGCCATGCTGGCCTGCCACAACAGGGATTCTCTGTTCTTGTCTCTCTTCCATCAAAAGACTGACTTCCATCAGATGTGTCGGACCCTCACAAACTTGTGTTATGAATGAATTTATGAAATGATAACAGAAAACCCTGCACATCTTCTGTGGGACTGAGCTGAGAGATCTTCTGCAATGCCTGTGACCCTTTTCAGAGCTTGAGACAAGGGCTTTTTAAATCATTTGAGAGAGTATAGGGTATAACGGCAAAGAAAGCCAGACAGAAAGGTGCTGGGGACCTGACTTCAAGCCTCTTCTACTGTGCTCAGGCCCCTGAGTCTGGCTTGAAATGAGGGGTTATTATTCCCTGCATTTAATTCTACCATCATTCTTTGCTCCACACCCCACCCAAGACAGCACTAGTACCTTGGAATCATGAAGATGATGTCTGATGTGGCAGAAGAAATTGTCCACATTCCCTCCGTGTCATATAATAAATTGTTACTTGAAGCACTGGGTTTAGTGTACAGATGCAGTATCATACAGAAGAAAGAGCAGTGGCCTCGAGAGTACTCTGTCTCTAAATGACTTGGGACAACATGGCAGCTTGATTCTGCATCTGTAAAACTGGGGATAGCACTCTATCGAACAGATTTATAATCATCAAATGAAAGAACTATAAAATGCCATATACATATGAGCTCTATCTCTACCAGGTTTCTAATCCTCACCATGACTAGACGGAAGTCAGTTGTGACCATCATCCAACTCTAGACTTCTGTCCTTGCTGTTAAGGCTATATTTTTCAAAGTAATACATTTTGAAAGTCACATTTCCATGTTCTGAAACATCTTACTACTTTCTACCTTTCAGGAAAATGCCTAATGAGTTCAAAACAATTTAACTCGGGGATAAGAAAACATTACTTTTTCTCAGTTTATAGATGGATTTGCTACTAAATCAGTGGTATGGGTTTAAGAGAACTTAGACCAACCTTAGATTTCACCCCATACTTTCAATACCTTGCTTATATTTGGCTACCTTTACCTAGGCTAAAAGTGCCAATTAAGGAAATAGTTTGGTTTTTTTTCTTTTCCTAAATAACTTCCTAGTCATATCTAATTAGAACAAAGGTACCCCCACCCCTGTGTCAATTGCTTTAGTCATGCTGATAAAAATACAAGCTGCAATTTCCTTGCAAACTCATTCCCTGGTTCTTAAAACTCACCTTAAAATTTATTTATTACAAAATGATAATAAACATACTTTTAAAATACATTTACAAGGTCCTCAATTCCAGCTGCATATATTGTAGATCACTGAAATCACACAGGCTGGTATCAGCTTCCAGTAGACATGTACCTTTGAGCATTAGCATCCTTCAGCAGACCACAAATTCACTGATCATTGAATAGCATAGTTCTGTCCACTGGGGCAACACCATTCACATTCAAATTCAAATCTCAACCTCTGAGGGCAGGCCTTGGGATTTCTGTCTATACTGGATTTTTCCTAACATCAATCATCCCTTGACTGGCTCTTCGTAATTCTCGCCTTGATTTGGGCAAGGGGCCCAGGTTCCGAGGCAGAAGTGGTTCACCCATAGGCAACATCCTTCCAAGTAGAGGCTCAGATGCTTCTCGCTGCCTGAGCTCCTCTAAGCAGCCCTGCTCATCACTAGACAGAGATGAGCGTTTCCATGTCAATGGTAATGGTGCATGCACTAAGTCTCGGATATCTTCCCTGGCCTTAGGAGTTCCTTCACCAAGTGATGGCTGCCAGAGTTGCTCAGAAGCTGCACCAGTTTCCTCTTCCACTCCAGCTGCCAAGGATGGTCTATTCTCAATGCACACAATCCGTTTCTCCCCTCCTGTCACCAAGAATACAGTTTTGTCAAGAGTGACACTTAACTTCATATTTATAGTATAGAGGTGATATCACAGCCAAGAAGGTAAGAAACATGGCTTTCAGCCTTGATGTCCCAAAAGGGGGGAAAAATGAGCAAAATTACAAGCAGTTCAAACTCGCTGGTAAGGTATTCACATTAAAAGTTGGAAGAGACCTCAGCAGGCATCTAGTAGTCCAATCCTTACACAAAGGAATTCCCCTCTGAAGACACTCAACAAATAGTCATCCAGCCTTTGCTTGAAGTTCAACAAGTTTCTATTCCTTCCCTCTTCTGAATTTATGTTAGGCTGGTGGTTAAGCTTAATAAGAAACCTTCTAAGACATTAGGTGTAATATCCCAAAGGGAAGCTAAGATGATCTAGGTTAGTAACCAACTATAAACTTTACCTTTGCTCTGTCCTGTGGAATTCAAGTTATTAAGCCTCTGCTTCAATTCCTGATTTGTCCACATGTATCGGCCCAGTTCTTTCTCCAGAGCTTGGATCCTATTTTCATACTGCCTCTTGCTTCCTGCGAGTCCTTCACCCAGGTGCTCTGAATATAAGAGGCAAGGTGTGTGTGCAGGGAAGAGCAAGGAGTGGGGAGGAGGAGATGCAGAGATCAAAAGAATCACGCCAACTTGTACTGACTGGAGTAAATGTTACCTCGGCTCTGCTGAAGCAAGAGCTGGACATTCTGCTCATGTTCCTTCTGCTGCAGGGTCAGCTGGCGGTCCATCTCCAGTCGCTGCCTTTCCACCGCCACCTCCAGCCAGTACACCAGCCTCTGCTGTTCCTCTAACTGCATTTCAAGTTCCGAGAAGGCAATTTGCTGCTGGTGCTGTTCTTCCCGAAGTGTTACCACCTGTCCCAAATCCCAGGCTTTGCCTTACCTGCCGATCAAGCCCTCATACTCTTCTGAGGCTCAGAGCTTTGTCCCTGGAGACCCAGAATCTAAATGAAATCCTTCTAGGCAGGGACCATTTTATAATGGGCCAGAAGATCAGAGAAAAGGATAGCAGTGAAGACAGCCTCTGGACAACACTGGGTTTAGGTGAAAATGGTTTTCATGGAGAAAGGAGGGTTAAGGAGTCCTTGGGGATTGTAAATCATCCTAAATTCAGACCCACCACCTAAGGAAATTAGCTATTTTTTGATGCCTCTTTTTAGCATCCCATGGAACTGAACGTCAGATGAGAAAGGGTAGAGTATGAAGTAGTTGCCTACCTTGTCAAAATACTTGCACAGCAAAGCCCGGGTCTCTGAGGAAGAAAGGTAGCTGAGTTTGGCCATGAGATTCATCTCACACTGAGACAACATGGTGGCTGAGGCTCGTAGCACCCGCTGACGACATGTGATGGCCTCGTTCTTATATTCAATGGCTGCGTCCAGAGCTTCAATAGCTTCATCAAGCTGGAATAGAGTTCTTTCCTCCTGTGGGGGCACAGACACCAACTCTTGTGGAAGTAATATATATTAAACTTATGCCATTTGCCAGGTACTGAGTGGATCACACGAATTCAGTACAGGACCTATTTTGAGGTGGGCAATAGTAAATGTTCAATAATTTTAAAAAATCAAAATATAGTCCTTGACCTGTAGTTTATATGCTACAGACTCAAGAAAGCTGGAGCTGGAGACCCAACAATGCCTATTTGCCTGTCTCTATAGGATCAATAAACACAGATGAAGCCTATTTCCATCACACTGAGTATTTCAGTCATACCCAGCCCAAAGGTGAGAAGCCCAAAGGTGAGAACCCCACGTACTGTTTGAGGAGTTTCTTGGGTTATACTGTTGGAACCTCTGCTATCAGTAATTCAAAATAACAAGTACAGAAAAGTTCAAATGACTTAGAAATGTATTGTGCTCATCTTTGTGATTGATTTGCCAACCTGGCTTTGTTTAAGATGATTTCCTGCAACTAACTGATATTCCCTGCGTAAACAATGACAGGGCTTCAAGGAAGGATACCTTGTCAACAGGAAAAACCTGGGGTAGTACTAACTATACCATTGATGACTCTATTGAACTAACCCAGGTACCAAACTGAATTGGAATTCATAGAATCACTTCATTTCAGAGATGGAATGGATCACACAGTCCTACACTCTCACTTTTTATAGATGACAGACTCGGAAAGGTAAACCAGCAAGGACTAGGACCCAAGTCTCCAGGCTCCGGACATCTCATCCAGTGCTCTTTGCATTCTATAGTCCTAGACTGTACTCTTAAATACTCCATTCCCTCTAACCACAGAGAAGGTAGATGAGATTATGCACAAAACATACCATGAGCTCCTCATAGAAACAAGTTGAATTGGAAGGAATGAATTTTCCTCTGTAACGCTCCTGACAAGTGATCATCCAGTCTCCACTCAAACATTTCCAGAAATATAAAAGTTTGATAAGATTATTTCTAATCTAGATTTGCTTCAAGATGGAAGGGGAAGGTGCAGCCACCTGATAGGATGTTGGTCAGAAACTTCAGTGACTGAGGTACCTCATTCTAGAAGGGATTCATGGGTTTGGGAGGAGATCACATGTAAGCAGAACAATACCTCTGGGGACAGCAGGTTGCCCTGCCTCAGTTTACTATCAATCTCTAGTCGCTGTTTGAGCAGCAGGTCCTTTTCTTGTCGCAGGTTGTCAATCTCCACACGTATCTGCTGCTGGCTTTGGGCACTGCCCTGCCGGAGCTGCCCACTCTTCTCAGACAGTTCCTTTTCCAAATGTTCTAATCGACTTGATACTCGCACAATGTCCTCATTGAGTGCCTGCAAAGAGAAAGAATAATAACAGAGAAGCACACTGCTCCCATTCCTAGGAAGCTAGTAAGTTAAAGACATACAGGACATGCATGCAACAGCAGCAGACAATAAAAGGCAGTATAAATACTACGTGGTGTGCTTCAGACTGAGTTCTGAAAAGGGAAAACTCAATGACATGAGGAATCAGGACAGACGTTGTGGAGAAAGGAGAACTGGAGCTGGGCCTTGCAGGATGACTAGCATATAAACAAGGGAAGGATATAATGGGGAACATGAACAAAGGCACAAAAGTAAGGATGAGTCTTGTGTGTTCCTGGGACATGAAGAAAAAGTTTAATTAACTAGGCAGTGCACCTTGTGGAATAAGAAGAAATGGTTTGGCTAGGTGTAGGTGAGGTGAGTCCAAACTGGAAAATCTTACATAAAAGTCAGATAACAGAATTTGTTGATATAAGAAGAGATCTGCTGAAGCTTTTTACTAAGGGAACAGTGTGAAGAATAATTTAGTGAAGACCTTGTCACTCTATCAGTCTTTTAAGAAATAGTTCAGTAGGGCAGAGCCAAGATGGTGGAGTGGCAAAAACCAGTGTGATGAGCTCCCCTGCACAGACTGCTCGAAAAAAGATCTAGAAAATATGCAAGATAGAATTCTGATGAAGAAATCCAAAAAAAAGTCACCATGAGTCAGTCCTTTGGCACCGGGATAAGGAGATGACAGGGAGGTTTGCAGACACTGAGAACTGAATGGGTTAGGAACAAACAGTGCCCAGAGCACTGTGTCCAGGGCCTTGGGAAAAACTGAGTACCAGCACAAGAGAAGTCCCAGACACATACAAGGAACCCTCAGACCCATCGTGAGCCACTACAAAGGGGACGGGTGCCAACTGATAACTTTGTCACCCATTACCCAGTTCCAGGTCACAGATCCAGTGTATCACATAGCAAAAATAACTGACCCGGAAGACAGATCAAGGGGAGGTGGGGCTTATGAATCATTATATTATGTAAATCCTACAACTCCCCCAAAAAAAGCCTAGATATCATATTTCAAGAAATTTTTTCTTTCAGAAGACTGTCCCAGATCTCTTGGAACCAGAGGGCAAAGTGGAAATAAAATCCACCTCCTGAAAGAAACTCCAAAAATGAAAACTCCCAGCAACATCAGAGCCAAAATCAAGCGCTTCCAGGTCTAAAAAAAAAAGTATTGCAAGAAGTCAGAAAGAAATAATTCAAGTACTGAGGAGCAAGTTGGGATCACATACAATTTAGCAGCCACCCCTATAAAGGAACAGAGAATTTGGGATATGATATTCTGGAAGGCAAAGGATATGAACTTATAGCCAAGAGTAACTTAGCTAGGAAAATTGATTATATAGGGGGAGAAAATGGACTTTCAATAAAATAGAGAATGTCCAAGCATTCCTGATGAAAAGAACAGAGCTGCAGAGAAACTCTGAAGTTCAAACACAGAAGTCAAGAGAAACACCAAAACGTAAACGTGAATGAACAATGATAAAGATTAAAGAAGAATAAACTGGGAATATGGGAGGATGATACCTGTGCCCTCTTTGCACCCTATCATCATCAGGACTCATACAGAGTTTCCAATTAGATAAGACCTGGGAGTGGTTCTGTTATGTCTTTGATGTTCTTAAGGAAAAATGGAAAGAGAGGAAAAGAGGAATACACAGAAAGGGAAGGGAAAGGCAGGTTAGGGAAAATTATCTCACACAATCAAGGTGCACAAGTAGACAGCTAAATGAGGAGGAGAGGACAAGGGGGGAATGCCCTCAAATCTCTCTCATCTGAACTGGTCAAAAGAAGGCAGAATACACAAACACACACATAAAGAGTTGGGTACAGAAGTACATTTTACTCAACAGGGAAATGGGAAAAGAGAAGAAATGGGGAGGGGGAATTAGAAGAAGGGTAGATTGGGAGAGACTAGACTTAAGCAAAACCAACTAAGGATGTACAAAAATATTTATAGCTCTTTTTGAGGTGGCAAAGAATGGGAATCTGAGGTGTCCATAAAGTGGAGAATGGATCAACAAGTTATGGTATCTAAATGTGATGGAATACTATTGTACTGAACTCTTATCAAACTAAGAATGAAAAATGCTGTTCACTTCCTGATAGAAAGGTGAAGGATTCAGAATGCAGAATAAGAAATATATTTTTGGACAGGGCCAATTTGGTCATGACTATACGTGTTTGCAATGGGTTTTGTTTTTCTTGTGTTCTCAATTGGGGAAGGGAGAGGAATGGAGTGAGAGAGCAAAAAGGTGTATCTTTATAGCACAAATAAAAAAAAATTTAAATAGCTCAATAATATAGGATGTCCTCTAAACTGAGATTACCTACATTTATATAGCCATTGATGGCTACAAAGCACTTTACATTTATTATCTCACTTGATTTTCACAACAGCTCTGACCTTGTACAAGCTTATCCCTATCTTACAGAGAAATTGAGATGCAAATAAGTGGAGTTGGGGTTTGAATTCAAATCTTCTAACTCCAAATCCAGTACTTTTATACCACAGCTGCTTATAAGTACCTATTGTCTATATATTTTAACACTTGATCACATGCTGCCTGCTTTTTGTATTTGACTGTCTGTTGGGCATTTCTTCAACAACACTAAATTTTCTGGGGAAAGAAAGACCACATTTTCTACTTATCCTACAGAACTCAGATCAGTGTACACAACAGGTATCAAATCAATATTTTAATTGAATTTGAGGATGAGAACTTAGATCCCTTTAAAAATCTAGTCCTTGAGCAAGAATTATTATGCAGGAATTATGCAGGATTACGATTATGCAGACATCCCCTCCCTGCCAGCCTTCTCTAACCTCTAACCTCTTCCTTCTTGGAAGATACTTGACTCCTTCCATCTTCCTGTTGCTGATGCCCTAACCCGATGCTCACCTGACTAGACCGAAGCCTCTTGCTCTCCAGCCCAGTTTTTTCCAGCATCAGAGCTTCCTTCTTAGCTAGAATAGTCTCCCGCTTGCGCAGCTCCTCCCCCAGCTCCTCCAGAGCCCTCCGCTGCTCCAGAACCTTCTCCATTTCCAGGTCCAGCCATTTCTTTTGTTCCTCAATCTTCTACGGGAAAAGATATGGGACCATAACAGCCCACACTCTGGCTCAACCCAGCTGGCCCTCCTTGAATCACAATCTTAAAGCATTCTGAAATGCAGCCCAAGGCCCCTGTGTCCCAGGACGTGCCTTTCTCACAAGGGTCCATGAAGGCCTACCCCAGGTACCTGCTGCTGCTCCAGACTGACCACGGAGCCGTTGCTGCCACTCCTTCTCTTCCTCTGGAAGGCTGCAATCTCTTCTGTCTTGATCTTCAAGATCTTTTGCTGCTGTTCATGCTTGAGCTCGAGCTCCTAAAGGAAGGACCAGAGCCAGGAGGTCAAGAGAAAATGAATGGAACAGATCAGTAGATGACATGCCAGAGAACAGTGCTGGGTGCAGCCTGTTTACAAGGTCACCCTTTCTTCTTGGATTTCCCAGGGACGGTACCCCAGTGTCACAGGGGAGTTTCACCTGGTCCAGGTGGGTCATATGTGAAGCAAGGCCCACCACTCATCTTCTCAACTGCTTTGACTGTTCCCACCTGCCCACTGTCGGCTTCTGCTGCATTACTTTAACTTCCCAGAAAAATTTGTCCCTGGAAGGTGTTTGTCTTACCTTTCCAAGTCTCCATGAACCATCCCCAATCTCATTACCCCAGCCTTGTCACCAGCTCCTGCCTTCCAGGTTCATGACATGAAACCCCCAAGTCCCTGACCTTGACCCGGTGCTGCCTCTTGTGCATCTCTGTCTCCAGACGCCTCTTCTGCTCTGTCTCCTCCCGAAGCCGCCTCTGCAGCTGACCTTGTTGCTGACGCATGAGCTGCACATTCCTCTCCAGTTCCCGTACTCGCTTCTCACTCTGAGCTGAGAGAGACACTAGACGCTCCGTGGCCTGCTTTTTCTCCTTCAGGACCTAGGCCAATAGATAGATTAGTCAGTAGCCCCAAAACTCTGGCTGGCCACCTTCCTAGTACAATGGGCCTAGCAGGTCCATGGAGATATCACACTCCTGGAGAAGAAGCAGAGTGTAATGGATATAGCATGAACGTGGAATCAGGGGACTACCCTACTGAAGGTGGGAGGCAGCTAGGTGGCACAGTGGATAGAGTGCCAGGGCAGGAGTCAGGAAAACTGGAGTTCAAATCCAGCCTCAGACACTTATTAGTTGTGTGACCCTGGCCAAGTCGCTGAACCCTGTTTGCTCGAGAAGGAAATGGCAAACCACTACAGTACCTTTGCCAAGAAAACCCCAAATGATATCATAAAGAGTAAGACAACTGAACAACAAAATGATGTGACATGAGGTTTTGAGGCAGCTAGGTAGCTCAACAGATAGAATGCTGGGCCTGGAGTCTGCAAGACCCGAGTTCAAAGGCCTCAGACACTGACTAGCTGTCTGACCCTGGGCAAGTCAATTAAACTCTGTTTGCCTTAATCCACTGGAGAAAGAAATGGCAAAACACTCCAGTGTCTTTGTCAAGAAAACCCTATCCAGGGTCATGAAGAGTCAGACATGCCTGAATGACTAAACAACAAGAACAACCATATATATATGTATATAAAACTTCATAAATATATGCACATATACATACATCTATGTACATACAGATATAAAATTTATTTATCTATAATATATAAAATTTATATATACATGTATATGTGTATACACACACTCTATAAAACACAGATAAAAATACTTAAGCTACCTAGCTCACACTCCACTAAAATCCTACTCCGATGCCTCACTGTGATACAAAAGTGATTAAGGCCATACCTCTGAAGTGCAAACTCCAACAGATCCTACCAAGTGCAGGCTTGGCGAAAGACTTTACGCCTGCTGCCTGAGAACCAATCTAAGTAATAATAATCCACATCTACACTTGAATACACATGCTGTGATTTAGACAGTTTAAGGGATTCCCAGTATGAGAACTCCCTCCACCAAAGCTGACCCCATGCCATCTATAATGTAATAGATAAACTCTAGAGAATTGCCTGAGACACATGGCATATAAGTGATTGGTCACATCATGACCATATACAACTATCCCTTCTACATAGTGAAGGGTTAGGGGTGTGGCAGCACCACTATGATCTGGAAAATCTCTGTAAAAATTTTGGCCCTTTGACTCAGCAATACTGCTTATACTGATTATAAAAATGGGGAAAGGACCCATGTGTACAAAAATATTTATAGCAGGTCTTTTTGTGGTGGTCAAGAACTGGAAGTTGAAGGTATACCCATCAACTGGGGAATGGCTAAATAAGTTGTGGTATATGAATGTAATGGAATACTATTGTGCTACAGAAAATGATCAACAGGCAGATTTCAGAAAATCCTGAAAAGACTTATATGAATTGATACTGAGTGAAGTGAGCAGAACCAGGAGACTACTGTACACAGAAACAGCCACAGTGATGACTGATTTTGATAGACTTAGTCCTTCTCATCAATGCAAGGACCTAAAACAATTCCAAAGGACTCATGATGGAAAATGCCGTCCACATCCAAAGAAAGAACTATGGAATTGGAATGCAGAGGGAAGCAGACCTTTTTCTTTTTTGTTTTATTTTGTTTTTTCTTTCTCATGGTTTCTCCACTTCCTTATAATTCTTCTATGCAACATGACTAATGTGAAAATGTATTTAATAGGAATATATGTGTAGAACCCATATAAGATTGCACGTCATCTTGGGAAGGGAGGGGGGAGAGAGGGGGAGAAAATTTAAAACTTATGGAAGTGAATGCTGAAAACTCAAGATAAATAAATTGAGGGGAAAAAAAATTTGGCCCTCCCTTCAGACCACAGAAGAAGTCTGAATTATTATGATATTAAAAAATAAAACATATTATACAATACTACACATATGTTTTACACATTTCTGAGTTTCTACACTTTTTCTCTATCATCTACAGGCCTTCACATGTCATTCTAGGGCTACCACTAAACTCCCAAAAAAATTCCCATTCAATTTTTTTATGCAAACCCATGATATAGTGAAACCTCGATGGGGAAAGTCATGATGTGTAAGGGAAAACTGCAGCTAAAAAGTGTGATAGGCAAGAAAGGCCCAACAGTAGAAGACAGTTGGCCATGGAGTGACTTTTGGGGTTACTGTAACCCATGAAATGCAGGAATAAGAACTCCCCATCTCCCAGGCCTATGTGAAGAAAGTGCTTCTCAAATTTCATAGTTTAGCACTTTATTTTCAGTCATGTCCAATTCTCCATGAACCCCTTTGGGGTTTTCTTGGCAAAGATATGAGAGTGGTTTGCTATTTCCTTCTCCCGCTCATTTTACAGATAAGGAAACTGAGGCAAACAGGATTAAGTGACTTGCCCAGGGTCACACAACTAATAAATGTCTGAATCTGGATTTGAACTCAGGTCTTCCTGAGTGTAAGCCCAGCATTCTATCCACTGCACCACCTCACTGCCCCTTAGTGCTTCATAGCACCATATAAATCTTAGCCCCCTATTATACCCACCCCAGAAAGTTGTACCCTGGCCATTCCACCCTTCTTTGGATGGCAAAGGTCCTCAGATGCTGCATACAGTTTGCTTCCTCTATCATCCAGGGCTCTCCTTCCTCCTTCCTTATAGATTATCTATAAGCAAAAACCAATTCTAAACTTCTAATCCATTGGTGGCTTAAAATATTGTTAGACTCAATGCTTAAAGAATACATTATATCCTCACAATAATAACAATGAAAATAATAATTCAAATATTTTAAAGCACTATCCTCATAACCAATCCTGTTTATACAATTGCACTTTTAAAATTTTTAGTCTCTTAGGCTAGGAGAGATTCAGTATTAAGTGGGTAGAAAAGCTAAGGCAAGAAGGAGTAGTGATTTCCCAAAGGAACATGGTAAAATCTATGATAAGAGGCTAGATTTCCACCAAAATGTAGTCAGCAAAGAGTTTCCTCCTTACTGTTGCTCCATGGGACTTGCCAATCAGGACACCAACCTGTACTTGGCTCTGGGCAGCAGCAACCCTCTTGCGGAATTCCTGCAGCCGGGACCTTTCCCCGGGGTCCTGGGGTTCCTTTCCCTCCAGTTCTCGAAGCTGCCTTTGGCCCTCATTCAGTTCTGCTCGTACCCGGTCAGCTTCTCGCTCCAGCTCCCCAATTCGCTGGCAGTGCTGCCGATTCATGGCCTGGGCTGCCTTCCCTAGAAACCCATAGTTTGGACAGATGTCATGGCCTGGATGAGAGGACCCATCACCTCAGCATCTTGTCTAGGGGAGTGTATGTTTTCTCCTAATCCCCACAGGTAGCTCCTCGAGCTGAGTAAGTTTACAGGAAGGTCGTCCCTTGGGACAAGAGACTGAGCCCCTTTGGAATCACTGAGAAGGGAAATGAGGACCAAACATGTCAGGAAATATATTTTTATGGGGATCGACCTGGGCTGCCCTATACTCAGGAACAATGAACGAGGGAACCCGAGCCACCCTGTCACCTGTTCGGATTAGCTCTCCGATCAGCTCCTCCTTCATACGTATGTTAATGGCCAGCTCCCGGATCTTCTGCTGAGCCTGGGCCAGACGCCACTCTGAGGCCTTGGCAGAGGGGCCGTGCCCACAACTAGCTGATTCCTTTCTTTCTCCAGCTGCTGTAACAACACAGGATGACAGATTCTCAGAGTTGCCTCCAGATTTCTGAGGTGAGCAGGGGAGAGGGTAAAAGGGACATCTACTCATGAGTTTCACAGCACAAAATCACAGGTTGTGTGAGAAGACATGAGAAGACTATGGGAGGGAAAAGAACAGATTTGTGGTGGTTTCTGTTCCCCACAACCACTCCTGCCTTCTCCCCAAGGATTCAATGACTTTGGAGCAGAAGGTGAGGATGTTTCCTGGGGTCTGAAAAAGGCTCTCTCAGCCACCTTGCTTTCCTTCCAGAGGTCTGACCCTTCATCTAGGTAAGGGCTTCTTAAACCTGTGGTTGGATGGGAAAAAATTATATCTTTATTTCAATATGATTTATTTCCTTTGCAATCTTATATATTTGAGTTTATGCATTAAAAACATTATTCTGAGAAGGGCTCCACAAGCTTGCCCAGATTGCCAAAGGGATCTATGACATAAAAAAAAGTTAAGAAACCCTAAGGAAGTAGAGTATAGTGGAATTGGATTTAGGAAAGCCTAAGTTTGAATCCTACTTCAGACACTTACTAGCTGTGTGACTCTGGGCAAGTCACTTAACAATTTGGGTCTCAGTTTCTTCATCTGTCAAATGAGGAAGATGACAGACTCAAACTTGTGATCCTGTGATCTAGGGGAAAGAGTATCACTCCCCAAGGAGAACACACCCTGCCCATTTTACAGTTAGAGAAAAAAAAGCCCAGGGAACAAAAGTACCATGTCTTTTATTTCCTTATGAAAGCCTCACCTTGGATATTAAAGAGACAGAGGGTGTGTACTTGGCGGGAATGGAGGTGATGGAATAGGAGGGAGGGAGGATGGTGGCTAACTGCTCAAAAGAATCAATTTGAGAAACTGCAGTTCAGTACAGGCAGTCTTATCCAGAGCCCCCACAGCAAAAGAGAACTAGAGGACCCCTGCCTAAGATGCTCCTGGTGAGATGAGGAGGTTGGGGGAAGGAAATGGGGTTAGGGCTAGTATTGCCAGTTGCAATGCTGTTAGCTTCACCCACCTCTGGCCACACGAGCAGCAGTCTCTAACTCCTCTAGGTGAAGTTCCAAGCCTTTATTCTCTCCAAGAGGTTCTCCTTGCCACTGGACAGTAGCTTCCTTCTTACTCCAGCTCCCAATGCCATTTCTAGAGGGCAGGACCCAGAAAAGTGTACACCCTTTCTACCCACAACTTTGGCCATTCAAAGGGATAATGAGGACTAGACTTAAAGCTTCTGGAGGTACTGGAACCTCCCTCAGAACATCAAAGATTAACTTCTTCTGTGGTGGCAAAGAACTAGGAACTGAGGAAGTGCCCACCAACTGCAAAATGGCTGAGTTATTATAGTATATGAATGTGGTGGAATGCTACTCTGCTGTAATAAGAAAAGAAGGCAGTTTCAGAGAAGCCTTAGAAGACATGAACTGATGCAGTGAAGTGAACAGAACCTGGGGAGCAATTTATCCAATGTCAGTAACACTGTAAAGACAAGCAACTTTGAAAGACTTAAGAATTCTGATCAAGGTGATCAACCATGATTCCAGACAACCAACAATGAAGAATGCATCCCACCTCCTGACAAGAGAGGAGATAGACTCAACACACATTATGAGACTCACATCTTTTAGACATGGACAATGTAGGAATGTGTTTGGCTTGACTAATGTATATTTGTTATATGAGTTTTGTCTTGCTTTTTTCTTTTTCTTTTTTCTCATGGGAGGGGATGGTGAGATAGGGAAAAAAACAAATGCTGGTTAATTTTTATAATTAGTTTAAAAAAAAAAGATTCATAGGGCAGGAAGACCCTTTGGATCTCTTGAGATCTGGGGGAGTTTCTAGCTGCCTGCAAAAGTTTGGTTACGGCTTACCTCCGAAGATGCAAGGATCGTTTGGGTTCTTCCTCTTCTTCTTCCTCTGAGGGTGAAGAGGAATGAGTTCTGGGCCTTGCTACTTCGAGTCCCTCATCCCTGTTTTCTTTTCTGTTAATCAGCTGTTCCAGGGAGAAGTAAGGTATAAAGGTATAAATGAGCTTCCCATTCCCATTTCTTAGTCCTATAAGCCTTCAGTGCAAAGATACTCTCAGGGCTTTCTTAGCTTCCAGTCCTAACTCCTGAGAAGTAGGTTTCAAGGTTGGGAATATTGGACAGACCCAGCTCCTCCCTTACTGGAGAAAAAAACCTACCCAGAAAGCTAAGGGAAGGTGGGAGATGCCAAATATTGGCTTACTGTATCGTATTCAGTCCCATGTTAGTCGGATCCTACCCCTTTATCTGGGGTCACTCCAAAAAAGAATCGTCAGCATTTCATAGCCAGAAAAATAGACTCCTAGAGAGCAGACATGTGTAGTTGGATCAGGTGTCATAGGGTAGTGTCCACTGCCATCTTCCCAAATGAAGCTGGACTAGGACAAAAGCTATGAGGATTTTAAGAAGGAACTCCTCCTCTTCTTTTGCCATATGATAGTTTTCTTCACTTCTCTTGCTTTGAGAGTCAAAGAAACACCTGGCCCCACCCTGTGAGGTGAAGCCACCCTGAGCACAGGGGCAGAGAGCTCTTGGCAAACAAACAAACAAACAAAAAAAGATAGCTCATTTCACTCATGCCTATCCCTTACCTCTCCCTTTTGGGCTACGTCATTCTCATTTTCAAGACATAAGGGGGTTGATATGCCAAGAGCATGAGAGCGAGCTGCCTCCAGAGGGGCTGTGTGGGGCCGAAGGGTGTGCTCCCCCAAAGGAAAGCCCTGCAATAGTTCTGTGGGTCCCCAGCCAGGCCTGGTCATTTCCAGCCGCAACTGAAGCTGCACAATCTCATCTTGCTGTTCTTGAAGCCGGTCACTCTACAACACATTAGAAATAATTAGAGTAACAATAGCAATCCTACCTAACATTCATATAGTTATATTTATACATATTTATATTTACAGTCAGCTCCACAAAACCTATGAAGTAAGAAATGCAAGTATGATTATCCTCATTTTGAAGATGAAGAAATAGGCTCATTGAGGGTAAGGGACTTGCATAGGGTCACACAGCTAGGAAGCGCCAAAGCCAGCATTTCAACAATTTCTCCTGACTCCAAATCCAGTGTTCTTTACAAACTCCAAGCTAACAGAAAGCAAGTTTCCAAGACTCTGTAAAACCCATAATGTCATCATACCCATGGCAGTTATTCAATGTGAAATATTCCTAATGACCTTATAGCTTTATGTATATGTGTATACAGAGTTGGTGGGGGATGGCTTTTCTGACCTATGATTTTCAGTATCCAGAATCCAGGCTGACTGCCCAAGAACAGGAAAGGGCCATAGAAGTGAGTACAAAAAGTGCCAACAAGACAAAATGAGTTTTAGACACAACTGGGGATCAAATGCCTGAAGAATTGGGAGAAGCAGGAGCAGAGCCAAGATGGCGGAGTAGAAACACACAAACACGCTAGCTCTGAACCCACAGCCCATGAAATATCTGTAGTAAAGAGCTGCCAATAAATTCGGGAGCAGGAGAAGCCACATAACAGCGGAGCGGATAAGATTTCTGTTCCAGAGAGCCTGAAAACCTCTCGCAAAAGGTTCTTCGCACAGTGGACTGGGAGCCGAGAATAGCCCTGCCACAGCCGCCCGGGGCCGAGAGGAGCAGATCCCAGTGGGGAGCAGATCCGAGCAGGCTTCAGGGACAGAATCTCCAGCAGCCGCACGGGTCCCTCCACCCACAGGTGACAAGGGTCGGTGAGAGGGTCTCTTTGGCGGGTCGAAAGAGGAGTGGGGAGCCCCCATGACTCAGGCCCCCTCAGGAGGCACCAGCGGAGGCAGGAGCAGACCAGGGCTCCCCAAGCAGGCAGGAGCTTGGATCCATTGTTGAAGGTCTCCTTGTAAACCCCCTGAGGGAACTGAGCCTGTGAGGCAGCCCTGCCCCCACCCAGGCAGCTGAACTTGATCTCACACTGAATAGCAGCCCTGCCCCCGCCCAAAGCCCTGAGGCTGGGAAGCAGCATTTGAGTCTCAGACCCCAAGCGCTGGCTGGGAGGATCCAGAGGCAAGGTGGGTGGGAGGAAAATATTCAGAGGTCAAGTCACTGGCTGGGAAAATGCCCAGAAAAGGGAAAAAAAACAAGACTATAGAGGGTTACTTTCTTGGTGAGCAGGTTTCTCCTCCCCTCCTTTCTGATGAGGAAGAGCGGTGCTCACCATCAGGGGAAGACATGGAAGTCAGTGTTTCTACATCCCAGCCCACTCAATGGGATCAGACCTGGGAAAAGCTCATAAAGAGTTCAAAAAATTTGCAAAATTATGTTAGAGAAGTGGAGGAAAAACTGGGAAGAGCAATAAAAGACTTGCAAGCAAAGTATGAACAACAGATCAGCACCCTGCTAAAGGAGACCCAAAAAAATTCTGAAGAAAATAACACCCTGAAAAACAGGCTAACTCAACTGGCAAAGGAGGTTCAAGAAGCCAATGAGGAGAAGAATGCTTTCAAAAGCAGAATTAGCCAAATGGAAAAGGAGGTTCAAAAGCTCACTGAAGAAAACAGTTCTTTCAAAATTAGAATGGAACAGATGGAGGCTAATGACTTTATGAGAAACCAAGAAATCACAAAACAAAACCAAAAGAATGAAAAAATGGAAGATAATGTGAAATATCTCATTGGAAAAACAACTGACCTGGAAAATAGATCCAGGAGAGACAATTTAAACATTATGGGACTGCCTGAAAGCCATGATCAAAAAAAGAGCCTAGACATCATCTTTCATGAAATTATCAAGGAAAACTGCTCTGATATTTTAGAACTAGAGGGTAAAATAAATATTGAAAGAATCCACCGATCACCACCTGAAAAAGATCCAAAAAGAGAAACTCCTAGGAATATTGTGGCCAAATTCCAGAATTCCCAGGTCAAGGAGAAAATATTGCAAGCAGCTAGAAAGAAACAATTCAAGTACTGTGGAAATACAATCAGGATAACACAAGATCTAGCAGCTTCTGCATTAAGGGATCAGAGGGCATGGAATAGGATATTCCAGAAGTCAAAGGAACCAGGACTAAAACCAAGAATCACCTACCCAGCAAAACTGAGTATAATACTTCAGGGGAAAAATTGGTCTTTCAATGAAATAGAGGACTTTCAAGCATTCTTGATGAAAAGACCAGAGCTAAAAAGAAAATTTGACTTTCAAACACAAGAATGAAGAGAAGCATGAAAAGGTAAACAGCAAAGAGAAGTCATAAGGGACTTATAAAAGTTGAACTGTTTACATCCCTACATGGAAAGACAATATTTGTAACTCTTGAAACTATTCAGTTTCTGGGCACTTGGGATTACACACACACACATGCACATGCACACACTCATAGAGACAGAGTGCGCAGGGTGAATTGAATAGGATGGGATCATATCTTAAAAAAAAAAAATGAAATCAAGCAGTGAGAGAGAAATATATGGGAGGAGAAAGGGAGAAATGGAATGGGGCAAATTATCTCATAAAAGAGGCAAGCAAAAGATTTTTTTAGTTTGGGGAAAAAGAGGGGAGGTGAGAGAAAAACATGAAGTTTACTCTCATCACATTCCACTAAAGGAAGGAATAAAAAGCACACTCATTTTGGTATGAAAACCTATCTTACAATACAGGAAGGTGGGGGACAAGGGGATAAACAGGGTGGGGGGGATGATGGAAGGGAGGGCATGGGGAGGAGGGTACAATTTGAGGTCGACACTCACGGGGAAGGACAGGATCAAAAGAGAGAATAGAAGTAATTGGAGGCACGATAGGATGGAGGGAAATATAGTTAGTCTTATACAACACGACTATTATGGAAGTCATTTGCAAAACTACACAGATCTGGCCTGTATTGAATTGCTTGCCTTCCAAAGGGAGGGGCTGGGGAGGGAGGGAGGAAAAGAAGTTGGAACTCAAAGTTTTAGGAATAACTGTCAAGTACTGTTCTTGCCGCTAGGAAATAAGAAATACAGGTAAAGGGGTATAGAAAGTTATTTGGCCCTACAGGACAGAGGAGAGGATGGAGACAAGGGCAGAGAGGAATGATGGAGGAGAGAGCGGAGTGGTGATGGGGGCAATTGGAATGCTCGGTGTTTTGGGGTGGGGGGAGGGGACAAGGGGGGAGAAAATTTGGAGCCCAAAAATTCTGTGAAAATGAATGTTAAAAGTGAAATAAATAAATAAATAAAAAGATTGGGAGAAGCAGATAATCTCTTTGCATTGAGTCGATTACATGCAGTCAATTACTACTTATTGAAGTACCTATTATGTACCAGGCATGGTACCAAGCGGTATAAATCTGCAAGGAGCCCTACCTGGAGCTTGTACTGTTCCATAGCATCTTCCAAGGCAGCCAGAAAGTCTTTGTTCTCCTCCTCCAGGCGGGCTACTTGGCTCTGAAGGCTCAGCAGCTGCTGTTCGCCACCTCCTTCATGGCCCTTGGAGAAAAACTGACATGGTGTCATGGAAGGGGATTCTTGCACACAAAAAAGGAGAGCAATTCCTGGAGATTCTCTGCGCTCTACATTCTTTATCTACACACAGCTCATCTTTTTCTTATTTTCCCCACACCTCTCTGTCCTCCCTCCTCTTAAAGCCTTCATTCTTTCTCTCTCTCTCTCTCTCTGTCTCTCTCTCTCTCTGTCTCTCTGTCTCTCTGTCTCTCTCTCTCTCTCCCCATAAAAGGAAGCTTTTAGGTCTGGTGCCATCTCTAACACCTTTTTCTCTTCTTACGTATTTCAACCCAATTTCAGTTCACTCTTTACAGATGTTACCTTTTCCTCACATAGTGCAGATTTAAGATGATAAGATTTACAGTATGAAGGGACCTTAGAAATCATATAGTCTTACAGGTTCTTAAAATGTTTTGTGTGTCATGGACCCCCTTGGCACACTAGTGAAGACTGTAGATCCTTTCTCAGAATGTTTTTAAATACATAGTATACATTGGATTATCAAGGTAACCAACTGTACTAAAATACAGTTATTAAAATATTTTTTTAAAATAAGTTCAAACACTCCAGGTTAAGAACCTGTGATCTATTCCAACCTTTTCATTTTACAGATGAGGAAACTGAGGCCAAGAGAACTGAAATGACTTGCCCAAAGTCACAAAGGCAATAAAGATAGAGCCAGGACTCAAACATAGAGATCTACTGACTCCAAATCCAATGTTATTTCTATAATACCACAGCACTTCCCTTTAGCCTTGAAAAAGAGATCCACAGTCAATGGCCAAGGGACCAACAGCCATGCTTCCTGTGTGTTTCCTCTCCTATTGCCGTACCTGAGTCTTGGATGGTTTTATCCCAAGTACCCGGGGACACTGATCATTGGCTGAGGCACTCTCGATGCCACTGTCAGGTCCTGAGGCGGAGCTCAGGGCACTGCGTTCACCCTCCACAGCACAAAGCCATTCCCGAACTTTCTGGGTCATCTCTTCAGGCAACCCTGCTTCTCCCCGCAACTCTAGCAGGAGGTGGTAGGCTGCATCGGTGCAAGCTCGGTAGCGGGCACACTCTGCCACAAGGCGGGCAGACAGCTCTGGAGCGCGATGCTGGCGGTGTACAGGTTCAGGCCTGTGGATGATGCGAGTTTCTGAGCGATGCCGCTGCTCTAGGGCCCGCTGGAGACTTCGGATCTGCAGCTGCAGCTCCTCTACATGCTCTGGTTCCCGCCGGCAGTTGACCCTTGCACAATTGCGGATGTTTTGGGCCCGGCTAGCATAGTTAAGGGTATTGAGAGTCTCATCGAAATCTGAAGAAGAGGGGCTGATACAAGCAATCATCACTGTCTTGGCATTTCCACCCAAAGAGTCTTTTAAGATCCTGTGGAGAACCAGAGAGAGGAAATGTTGGGGCTGCCATCATAATGAGCCACATTGGTCCCCAGTGGTCCTCTTCCAAACATGTTGACAACTTCTTGGCAACTTATAGTCGTATGAGAATTTTCAAGACTGCTAAGGAATATATGACTAATTGTATCACAGCAGGACTTAAACCCACATCTTCCTGGTTAGCTCTTTATCTATTACGTTGCAATGCTTCTTGTTACCCATTGCTAACAGTGCTTCTACAAGTGGAAGCTGATTCCCTGACGGTCACAGGTAGGCCCCAGAGAACAGGAGAGAACCCAGGCTGCCCCTCTCATGCCAGACAGAAAATTGTCCCCAGCAGTCATGCTACCTGACATATTGTACATGACAAAGGTGAGGAGACACAGGCTCAAACATACCTGGTGATCTTGGAGTCCCGATAGGGAATGTGGCTGCCCTTGCGGTGAGGGTCACCCAGGGCACTGATGACATTGCCCAGGGCCAACAGGCTGCTATTGATCTGGATACTCTCCTTCAGCCTCTCACCGGTGTTGCCTGTTTTCAGTACCCTCTCAGAACCTGCTAGGTCCACAAAGTGGAACTTGGAGGAGAGAAGCTGGCCAGAAATGGGACCCATGGAGGGAAGGCGAGGCAGACGGCCAGCACCTCGGCGCTGCTCCATGATCACTGTGAAGATGGTGTGGGAACGGCTGGACAACCGGTTGATGTGAGTGGCCCCCGTGTGCCGAGCTGCATTGCCCACCTCTAACAGGCTCAGCACCTCATCCAGACCCTCCACTTCTACCTCTTTGACACCACACAGCACTGCAAAGAGAAACATTTCATTAGAAACTCAAGGAGCCAAATGAAGAAAGAGAGGTTCATAAAATGGTGATCCTGAAAAGAACCTTAGAGATCATCTGGTCCACTTCCCCCTCTTCTCCCATGAGGTTCAGAGAGGTAAGTGACTTACTCATGAGAAGGCATTCATGTTTCTTCCATAACACTGTGTTATTTGCATAAGTCAGGAGAAGGGAAATAGATTTGGTCCATTGGGATAGAAGCTAAGAAAGGCCCCAAAGCAAGAACTATGAAGATACTGCCCTTTGTATCCTCTTATTCCTAAAGCCACTCTCTGCTGCTTACCTCTCCAGTAAGCCCAAGAGTGGATATAGCAGGTCTTCAAAAAACATAGAGACACTTTTATGGAGCAGAAAAACTAGGGAAGACTGGACCAGTCATAACAGAGTCTCTGCAGAGTACCTAGGAAGATCACTCTCAAGAATTGCAGAGAACTTCTTACCAACATTTCCTTTGTCATCCTCTCGTAGCTGGATGTCTCTGCTGGCTGTTCCCACTTCCAACAGATCTCGGAACTCCTCCTTGTACACCTCCAGGTAGGACACACGCACAGTGTAGTCCAGCAGGTCATTCTCATCGATGAGCTTAAAGGCTTCTGCCATAGCCCGAGGAATGATACCCTGTTCATCCTCGTGGAGGGAAGCTGGAGGAGAACACAAGGAACTCAGGACCTTTGAGAGGGAAAGATCTCAGAACTTAACTGACATCTCGCATCAGGATGAAATGAGACACAGGTGAAAAGTCTGGAGGCTTTCTACTTTAAGACAGCCAAACAGGCACTCCCTTTACCCAAAAGGGAAATTTCTTCAAAGAGCCCTAATGCTGCTCAGAGCCCCCCAACATTCATAGGCATATGCCTCTAGCACACACAAAAAGGGTCTAAAGAAAGAAATCAGTTAAAAAAAAGAGAGATGACTGCACTTAGGGCTATAAACAAAGGGTTGGAACAGGAACTAATAGTAGGTTGAGGGTGTGGAGTAGGAGTGGAACCATAGATTATTTTATAACAAATTTTTATTAATACATTTTGTTTTTACAACATCTAGATTTCTCCCCATAACCTTTTCCCTATTCCCTTCTAGTAGGTCATCTTTTATAAAAATAAAAAAAATTTAAAAAAAAATTTCAAAGGGAAAGAAAAAAGAAATGAGGAAATGAAAAAAAATTCTGTAAAACCAATCAAAGAAAATATCTGATATTATAGGCAATGGAACCATAAAATATTAATAGCTAGATGATACTTTAGAGGTCATTTTATCCAGCCTTCCCCTCCATGCAGAAATCCCTTCAACAGCCCTGATAGAAAAGTATAGTCTGTTTGAATACTTCTAGTAATGAGAAACTCGCTACCTCATGAGTAATTTTATTCTGCCTTTAGCTTTAGGTGTTACTGTTCGCATTCCTCAGTATAGGCAGCTCTATCCATTTTTAACTGGCTTTTGGCTTTCTACACTTTTCCAGTGTCTTAGAAACATATTAATATTATGGGGCTTCAAACAATGCCAGGGGCTCAAGGGAGAAATCTCCACTGTGTGTGTTAAGCGAGTTACTATCTAGCTATCCTCCTTAAACAGAGATCTTCCTCTCCATAACTTCCATCCAGTAGTCCTAATTCTGTCCGTAGGGACATCACAGTCCAACAGCCTCAACTCTCAAATATTTGAAGACATCTGTTATGTCTTCACTTCATCTCAATTTTCCCTTTCCTCGCTAATCATCCCTAGTTCCTCATATGACATGACTTCTATACTTTTCACCATCCTCGTCACATCTATATACCAAGACTGTCAGCATGTTTAAAACATGCCACCTGGAACCAAGCACATTTTTCTAGATGTGTTCTGAATAGTGGTGGGGAGCTGGTCATTTGTCCCACCTTCCTTTCATGGGTCATCCTGTCCTCTAGGACAGTGACTGCTGCCTCCCATGATCTGTATGTTAGTCTTTTACTAAGGTAGCCTAAAACTCTTAGTGATATTTGGATTTCTAGCACCTGGCATAGAGTAGGTACTTAATTAAAGCTTGTTGACTGATAATTATTTTTAGCAACTACATCATGTTGTTGGTTCATACCGAGGTTGAGAACAACTAAAACCCTCCTGACTAGCTCTAGGAATTGGGTGAGAAGGTGGTGACTTTGAAATATTATACCCAGAGTTCACTTTTTTTAACCAATATTTAGTCAATTGAAAGCATCCTTGAATTCCCCACCACCCTTCTCTATTGGACTGAAGACAGGAGAGTTTAAATAGATAGCTAAGTTAAAGTACAGGGAGGGAGTGGGGGAGACAGCACAGCAAATTTGGGAATGCGGTGCTTGAACAAGAGCACTCACCAACACTGGCCTCGCCTATGGTATATGTCTTCCCTGAGCCAGTCTGACCATAGGCAAACACAGTTACATTGAAACCTTCGAAGAAAGCCTCTAGAAGGGGCTGCACACAGGTCTGGTACACCATTTCCTGACCCGACATCTCTGCAAACACCACATCGAAATCAAAGGACCGGTTTCGGCCCAGGATGACCCGACATTCCTCTGGTTCCACCTGCAGGCAGCTCTGATGTCCATGTAACAGTTCTTTGGGCAAAAGGGGCCTGACACGCAGGGCCACTCTCACAGGCGTCTCCTCGGCCTTAGGTGGAACTGGGGCTTCCAGTCCCATGGTTAGGGCCTTGCACAGCTCACTGTTGGGGAGAAGAGAGAAGAGAGCTCCTTACCATTACCAACGATGCAGTGAGTACCTGCCCACCCCAGGTTAATAAATGCTAGTTGAATTAATGCATCCCTGTGGCAAAGGCGCAGCACTACAGGAGAAAGTTTCTAGGAGGAATTCTTCCTTTGATCTGCTATTGGGCAAGTCACTTAGCTTCTCTAGAATGAACTTAAGAACTTTAGTCAACTCCATGCCCATGATCACAGGACCAAGGATGAAGGATGCCTCCTACTTCCTGACATGTAAGTCCTCACGGACTCAGGATGCAGGATGACACAGTTCTGGACAAAGCCAAGGTGAAGAGCTGTTTTGCTTGACTATGCGTATTTGTTACCAGGGTTTTATTGCGTTTTGTTTTGTCTTGTTTTCCTGGGGTGAATAGTGAGAGGGAGAGAACTTTTCGTTCATCAGAAAGATATAAAATTTAATTTAAGGCTTCTCTAGGGCTCCATTTCTCTTTCTCTAACAGGTTAGGAGAGCAAGATCAGGATTCCCATAACACACAAGGGAAACTGCTCCGGAGAGAACTGGGCAAAGTCCCACAATGTTCATATGCCTACAGGGCACACAAAAGGAACAGAAAGGAGGAAATCAGCTTAAAACGGATAGAGCCGGCTGCAGCTAAGGCAGCGAACAGCAGCAGCTAGGCTACTGCGGTCCTAGCCGCGGTGCCTAGGTCCAGTCCTGGCTGCGCCACGGAGACGTGTCCATGAGAACATCAATGTAGCCCCGACCTGCAGAGCCCTTGGGTGCCTCTCCTCCCCCCGGGCCCCTTAAAGCACTACGGAAATGCGAGGTTTTGTCCTTCTTCTCACAGCGCTTCGTTCGGGAACGCGATCCGCGGCGCAGCTGAACGCCACAGGTCCGGAGCAAGTTCCCAAATCAGGCCGGGGCACCCCGCCGGGGGCCGGCAGCTCCGCCCCACACCGCCACCCCCCCCGCCCGGGGTCTCTCTAGACGGGTTAATGGGGGGCTCACCCCGAGGCCCCCGGGGCCCAAGGGAGCCTGCCGCGTGGCCTCGTCTAGACCCGCAGCCTGGCTGCCTCCTCACCACCGGGCAGTTCCGAAGTTTCCCCAACTTGTACAAACCAGCAGCAGGGACCTGGGGCCGCGCCGCCCGGCCAGGCCAGGCCAGGGCCAGCCCCGGACTGCGGGAGGAAAGAGAAGCTCCCCCGCCGGCCCGGCCAGTCCGGCCCTCCACGGCCAACGTGTCCCCTCCACTCCCCGGGGCGGCCGCGGGCGCCAGGAGGAGGGTCCGCGGCAGCCCCACCAGGACGGGGCGAAAGCGCCAATCATGAGCTGGCTCCCACTGCCCCATTAACGGACGGACGTTGCAGGAGGCGCAGAGAGGCAGAAGCAGCCACCCTCCTCTCCCAATCCCTTTCTACTTTCTGCCCTGGGCCCCGTCCCCTACCCCCAACCAGCTCCCAAACTGGTCCTCGAGCCCTCCTCAGTCCGGCCGGTCAAACTTGGGACCCGGGGTGGCCCCGGCGCAACCTGATGCCGTCATCTCGTCCCCCTCACCCTAAAAAAATCCCGCCCCCCTTCCCTCCACCCCGGCCCAGCCCACAATGGAGAGAGGGAGGAGAATGCGGGAGGCGGGAGCCGGCTGTGCCCAGGGATTCGGGGGCCACGTTAGGGAAGCAACGTCTTGTGCAAAACAGGGACCGAATTGCAGGACAGAGCAGGGTTTGGGGGAATCTAAAAAAAGATGACAAGATAGGGCAGCTGCGGATGAGGAAACTGAGGCCCCCAAAGTGGCTTGCCTAAGGTCATACAGCTAGCAAGCGGCAGAACCAGGACTTGGACCCCTAAAACCTGTGTTCTGTCCACTATCCTAAGCTGCTTCTAAGAAAGATGTAGGGAGAGGATGCGGAAGAGGACTGGAGAGAGCCAGAGTGGGAGGGGCCTGACCACTCTAAAGTAGACCGGTCTTGACAGGCACTGAAAAAGGCTATTCTCCATCACACTTCAGAACACACACACACACACACACACACACACACACACACACACACACACACACACACACCAGCATCTCTGCCATTCATCCCTAAAGCACATATTCCTTTCCTCAACACACTATCCCCTTCTGCTTATGGGAGCATTCTACACTAATGGGCCCCCAGAAATACTTGGATTTTCATGAAAAGCCTAAAAATGTAAGTAATTGGGGGAGAGGGTGGGTTCCATTTGGAATCCTGATATTCCAGAGGTAGCCCCTAGCTGCCAGCTGGTTTGCAGTCCTGCATTCTTTCCACAACCACTTTCCACAAGTTACTTGGTTGGGAAATTCTTTGCTTCCCCCACAGTATTCCCATTAAGTCTCAGGAGCCACAGTCAGACAACAGCCTTGCGGTGGTTATTTGTAAAGCTTTTCCCAGGTCTTTGCATCTTCAGTGTCTGTAGGAAACACAGTGCCATGAAAAAATAGGGACTGAATAAATGTTAGTTGGTGCTGTCCGTGCTAGGAGCAAGCATGGTGTAATGAAAAAAGGGATGGACTTGGAATCAGAAAAAAGTGGTTCAAATCATGCCGCATACGTTAACCACTGCTCCTAAGTCAAACATTTCTTTTAGTCTCAATTTTCCCAAGTTTTTAATAATAGCCCCCACTTCTGGGGAGTGGGGTGGGGGCTTGAATGAGATATAACATATGTAAAGGCAAAGGTTGAAAGGAAGGATTTTCCTCACCAGCTATTCATGGATCCAAGGGAAAACAACCCCCCAAAAAGGTCTGAGGAAAACCAGTCAGTGTCCTGGAACTGCAGGGACCTGAGCTCATCCAGTCTTTTACAGATCAATCAATCAACAAGTGATTATTAAATGCCTATTATGTTCCCGGCTCTGGGGATCCCAGGACAAAAGCAAAATACCTGGGTATCTCAGGTGCTGTTCTTTTTATATCCTTTACAGGATCTAAATGTTCATTTAACGGCATCTTCTGTTCATTTAAAAAAAAAATCTCTTCAAGCAGATCACATTTTGACAGGGGGACAACAAGTCCACATGTAGATGTACATAAAACATATACAAAGCGGATAAAATATGAGTTGGGAGTAAGAAGGGTGGATGTGGGGAAGATACTGGCAGATGGAGAACCAGGAAAAGCCTCCTGCAGAAGATAATCCTTGAACTGACACTTAAAGCCTGAGAAAGGGAAGAAAAAGGACACTTGTACAAAGAAAATTTAAAATTGTATTTGAAATAAAATTTGAATTTGTATATTCAATACAAATTGAATTTGTATTTCCTTTTCCAGAAGAGGAAAAAGAAGATTGAATGCAGTTAGGTTTCATAGCGGGTGGCATTCTGGACCTGGAGTCAAGAAGACCTGAGTTCAAATTTGACCTCAAACACTAGCTGTGTGACCCTAAGCAAGTTGCTTGATTTCTGCTGCTTCAATTTCTTTGACTGTAAAATGAGGGCCATAATAGCACTATCTAATTTTGGAATTGTTGTGAGAATTGAATGAGATAATATTTGTACAATGCTTGGCACAGTGCCTGACGCATAGTAGGCGTTTAATAAATGCTTGTTCCTTATACTCCAAAGAACGATCTGAAGTAGCCCCAGAAGGTATGAGCTGAGAGATCATCCAGAAAGGGACAGAGGACAAAAAAGAAAAATAGCAGCAGTCAGTCTTTCCCTGTTCAGGATTTGTCAACTCAATAGGTTCATCATCTTCCTAGGGCATGTAACCAAGACATAACAAAGAACCACCTGAGATTTATAAAAGAGATGCAGCCACCAACTTCTGGTGATTTATGTGGCCACAAATAACACTTCCTGAAAGAACCTCAAAACTGTTGTCAATGATTAAAAAGTCTTGGGCAAAAAGCTGAAGACCAAGAGGGCACACACAGACTGTGCTTTTTCACCACTGTCAATTGAAGGCAAGGAGAGAGAAGAGGAAAATTCATTTAGGAAGTGAATAGTTGGCGAGGAAGGTGCCGTCTGAGAATGAGGTTTGGATTTCTGCCTCACAGCTTACAATACAGAATTGAAAGATGCTTGACCAGAGGTGACCATGATTTGTTGTTATTGTTGCTTTATTTTAACCAGTGGTACTGTGTGACATCCTATATGATGGAACTGATTACAGCAAAAGTTCATGGATACAAATAAAAGAGTAGTCTCTCCCTTGTTCTGTCACCCCAGGGTACCCTCTTCAGAGGGCTTGGCAGATGGGAGCAATGATGCTCAGAAATCAAACCAGTTAAAGTCCAAGCTTCTAAGACATGCAGTCTCTCAATGCATGTGGTGCATACCCAAAGACACATAGATACACAGACACAGAAGCTTTTTTTGTGATGGGAAAAATAAAAAATGGAAACTAGGGGAATAACCATCAATTGGAGCATTGAGGAATAAATTTTGGCACGTGAATGTAATGGAATATGACTGTGCTATAAGAAATGAGGAAAAGATGATTTCAAGGAGACATGGAAATACATGTATGAATTGATGCAAAGAGAAGTGAGCAGAGCCAGAGGAACAATTTATACTATAACATCAAAATAATCAAACAGTTTTGAAGACTTACATGAACTGATGAAGAACGAAATGTGCAGAACCAGGAGAACAATTTGTCCAATAGCAGGAACACCCTAGCAACAAATCACTTTGAAAGCTATAAGAATTTTGATCACCATAGTGACCATCCATGATTCCAAGGGACCAATAATGAAGCATACTAATTCACCTCTTCACAGAGAGATGATGGACTCAGGAGGCAGATTGATACAGTTATATTTTGGACATAACCAGTGAAGGAATTTCTTTTACTTGACTATGCATATTTGTTAAAAGGATTTTTTCCCAATGGAGTGGTAAGAAAAGATAGATTTCTGTTCATTTAAAAATTATTTAGGTACTGTAAAGGATATGATAAGAATAGTACCTGAGATACCCAGAAATTGCCAGGACATAAAATCCCCCAAAAAAAGATCCAGAAGAAAAATCCACAGCCTCACGTGATACTCAGATACCCAAAGTTTAGGTAACAAACAAGACGAACTAGATGGGGCAAGTTTGAAGTATTTATCCCTGAGACTTGGTCAAATGAAACACATGAGGTGCAAGGTTGCATTGTATATTAAGTAAGTATACTTGTGAGGAAATCCAAGAATTATTGAAGGGACAGCATGAAGGAGAATATTTGGATGAAAGTCAATGAAGGGAAAAACAGAAGAATTTCCCTTCATTCAAGTACTCTACTGACCACCTGGAGAGAAAGAGAGAATAGAAGAGAAGACTGATCCAGAGACATGGTACATCAGTGATAGGAGACTATTGGATATTTTTAAGTGGATGTACCATAGACAATAGGGAGAAGTTGCTCCATTCTTGTGTTGTTTTTATGTTCTCTCCAAAGAAGAATGACCTGGGAAGGACAGAACAGAAATAACTAATAGGGAATGGATTTCCAAGATAAACAGGGAGAGAGCATGCTAAAGTAGATGTAATGGCTCAGTCATTGTCAGTCTTCTTCAAAAGATTATAGAAAACAGGAGCACTGCAAAGTTGGAAAAGTCTAAATATCCCAATTTAAAAAAAAAGGAAGAGAACAGAGTTTCCAATTAATTATATACTATGTGACTTCAATTCCAGGGAAATTTCTAGAATGCATTATTAAAGAGACAGTTGGCAAACATCTAGAAAAGAAACATGATGACAAAGAGTCAATTCACTAATAACAACTCATTTCTTTATTCATAGCCCAATTTCCTCCCCTTCTGGGGGAGAGACGAGATTATTAAACTAGTTAATGAGGAAAATGCTGAGAATACAGTTTTACCTGGATTTGAGCAAACTATTTTTATACTGTTGAAAGTTCATCTTCAGGAGAACATAATTGACTCCATTTTGTCCTATATTTGCTATTTTTTCTTTCTATTGTGATGCCTCTTTGATAGATATTGAATGCTTCCCACAATACCACCCTTCCTCCAAATAACTTTATAACTAACTACGAGAACAACAAACTCAGAGGATCTCAATAGTTCAAGAAAATCAATCCCCTTCCTTCTCTTTACCCTATCTAATAAAATCCTTAATGGGCCCTTAACAAATGCTTATTGACTGACTGGCTGATTCACTAAAAAAAGGCAGTGTTTTTTTTTGTTCTGATATAAATGACTTTGCTGGCAAGGGACACATTCTTTCCTTTGTAACAAAGTACAGGTATCCTCTTTTGTTGTAGTGTTTTATCTTGTCTACATGTTTTACTTTCACTTACCAAAACTACTTTATAAGAAACTTTCTCTCACGTAGCTCAGTAGGAGAGAAAAACATACACACACAAACATATATATGTATATTTACATCTATACATACATAAACATATATACATCTATAAGATAGATCTACATATGTAGATATATAGATATGTACACACACATTTATTTGTTTCTCATTTTTTATAGCACAATAGTATTCCGTTATATTCATATACCACAGTTGGTTCAGCCATTCCCCAATTGATGGTGTGTGTGTGTGTGTGTGTGTGTGTGTGTGTGTGTGTGCGAGTATGATGCAATGTATGAAAACACACATACACACATATACATATCACCTGCAGAATAATAAGATACAGATGTCCATCCCCTACTGAAGGTGTGTGTGTCACAGTCTTGAGTGACAACCTCATTTTTCCTGTCTGTCTGAATCCTGTGTTGACTTATTCAGGCAGAAGCTAATGAGTACCCTAAAAACTCTCATAATTATTTTTCATACTATTCTTATGGACAAGATGGAGAAATATGGATTACAGAAGAACACAATCAGATTCTTTCAGAACTGGTTGAATGACCAGTTTCAAAGACCAGTTTAATGGTTCAGAGTCAATGTAGTAGGAGTGAAATACCTCAAGGATCTATGTCTGGCCCTATGCTATTTAACATTTTATCAATTTAATTCAATATGAACATTTATTAAACACCTACTATGTTCCAGGCACTGTTCTAAGCACCGAGGATAACAGATAAGAAAAAGAAAGACTTCAAGGAGTTTATAATCTAATGGGAGAAGACAATGAAAAAGGAAACTGAAAAGGGGTGGGGCTGCCAAGGGGTACCTGGTACTAGGGCACGATGTTCCATGGAGTGGAAACCAAGCAGAGCCACTGATGAAAAATGTAGAGTTTTTCTGCAAACTACTGAGCTATTTATAAAGGAAGGCTTTGGGCAGAGTTACTTGCTCCACCCTCGATGTTGAGCATCAAAAACTGTGTTAATCTGCATGGTTATGAGGTTTCAGGTGACCTGCTTATCCTGGAAGAGGCATGATGTTCTGTAGAGTAGAAACTATGCAGAGCTGCTAAAGGAAAATGGAGAGTCATTATGCAATTACTTGCATAATAGCATCCATGGTATGTTCATCATATATGCAGATGATCCAAAGCTGGGAGGAACAGCTAACATCCTAGATGACAGAATCAGGATACAAAAGGATCTTGTCAGGCTGGAATATTGGGCTGAACCTGGCAAGAAGAAATAAACTAAAAATAAATAAATAAATTTTAAAAAATAAAAATAAAAAAAAGAGGAGAGGGAGAAGAAGCATGTTCAGTGCACTGTTCTGTAATGACCACAGAAAAAGGGTACCTCCTTAGGAGGTAACAGCAAATACCAACACCTCCCCCAAAATTTCTTTTCATAAACCACATGGACCACATAGATAGCTGTTTTGGGTTGGGGCAAGTAAAAAGGTAATGAGTCCAGGTTTTAGGGTCCAGGACAGCTGCTGGGATGCTTGGGTCCCCAGGTTATCCCTGGAGGGACAGAGCATACTGTGTGTCTGTCTGGCTCCATCTTTATATATAGCTTACAGTGAGCAACATGCTATTTAACTGAAAATCAAGAGCTGAATTACAGGAAAAGAAGTCACAAAGAGGTGGGGAGTCGAGAAAAGGAAAGGGATAGTCCTGACTATTTGCCTCAGTGAGGGTAGATAAGTAGATGTTATATCTAGGTGGTATGTGTGTGTGTGTATGTATGTATGTATGTATGTGTGTATGTATGTATGTATGTATGTATAAAACCTCAGTCCTTTAATAAGCCTCTTTGGTCTTCCCCACTAGCTGCTTCTCAGGATGCTGGTCAGATGTGAGCACCATGTTCCTCTCCACTCCCAAGTGTATATGGAGAAATATGAATTATGAAATAACACAATCAGATCCTTTCAGAACTGGTTGGATGACCAGTCTCAAAGAGTAGTTCAGTGGTTTGATGTCAATGTAGTAGGAGGTTTCCAGTGAAATACCTCAAGGATCTTCCTCTCCCCTTCCACTATCTTACCCCTCAAACATAGGACCCTAGGGCTAGTGCCAATCCTGTGAACCTTCAAGATGGCTTTGCCCACTGTCCCCTCTCTTCCCTGGTGCCCCTCCCCTAACTGACTTCGGCATTTTTAAGACTACAGATTATAAGCACCATGGGGGTGGTGGGAGGTCCTGGTGCGCAAGTCTGCCCACCCTAGGTGTATACTTGCTAGGTGTCTTCTGCACGGTGCTGTGCCCTCTGTGTACATACTCTGAAGGAGTCTTACTTAACATTAAGTGCTCTGTATGTGTCCTCTCCTTCTTTTCTGTTCACTTTTCCCCCCTCCCCGAAATGGTATGACCCATGTTGATTACCTGTGTCCAGTCCAGGAAGGGAGTCTGCATTTCAGTCTCTTCAGCAGCCTAGGCAGAAGGGCAAGGTTGGCTCTCCCGATGGTCCTCCGGTTCCCCTTGCGCCGAAGTGCCAGCTTTACCCTGGAGTGCAAGACTTTGTTTGAGACACCTGACCCTACCATTCTTACCATGGAAGCCAATGTGTTGGTGATGGGAGCAGAAAACGTTGGGAAGTCAGGTGAGAACCCCCATCCTAGTACATAAGTCTAGATCCTTATGCTTCTGCCATACCAGGAAAGGTTATTAGGGGCAGAACATGGGAAGGATAAGGCTGATGGAGTGCCTTTGGTATTGGGTAAGATTAACCTGTTGACAAGTTGACTATCTGTCTGGTACCCCTGGCAGAGAAGTGTAACACAGCACTTACCTGGAGCAGTTAAGCCTTGGTTACTGCCAACGTGTCCAAACCAGAGCTCAATCATTGATAGTCCCTTGGACCAGTGTTCAGCCAAGACCCAACAGGTGCCCTTCTGTGAGCAAGACCTAGGTATACAGGCAACTCTGGCAGTGTTTAAGATCAGAGTGAACTAGGGTCATCTACACAATATGAGTATTACATTCTCCCAAGACTGACTTCTCTCCTTGACCAGGGATCTTCCCTCTGTTTCCCTTTGCCTTGCAGCTCTGACTGTTCGTTTCCTGACCCGACGATTCATTGGAGAATACGGGGACCTCGGTGAGTCCTGACCTGGTTGTTACTGGGCAGAGATGTTGCTGACTGTTTCCTCCATGTTCAGGGCAGAAAATATGGCCCACTTAACAAAATGGGAGTTGTTGGTTAATTGGATGAGGAAGTAACAGAAAAGATAATTGGCACAGCCTCCGGTGTCCAGCCCTAATTATGATCCTCCTGGGGACCAGGCTGCTAATGAGACTGATGAGGCTCTCATCATGCTCAGAGGCCTTTTGTCACCTTCCCTCTAGGAGCTCAGGAAGCCCCCTCCAAGTTCTATACACCCTCTGGAAACTTCCATCTCTCCTTCAGCTCCCAGCTCTTCTCTAACCATGGCTTCTTCATGGTTAGAATTCTCTCATTTATTTTTCTTGACTGGCAGGTACACCAGATGTACAGCACTTGAGTTTTGCTTTTTTCCATCACCACAGCCCAAGTGCTCAACACTTCCATAAGCACATAAACCTTCTCTTATCTCAGTGGATGTCAGCATGCTCAGTCCTCCTTGACGGTCCTGCTCTCCCTTGTCCCACCTGTACTGACTCTACACTAATCAGATGACCAGTCCCATCAGCCTGTTTGAGCCATTCCTTTGGGTCACTTATCCCACTTGTCTGGAGGAATCTATGTTTGGAGGATCTATTCCCCAGTAGGTTAGTGACCAATCCCAGGCCAGTGTTATAAAGACTTCCTTGACATGGAGGTAGGGAGGGGAGAAGAAAGAGGCATGAGTGTAAGGTAATGAGATTGGTCAGCATAACTGATATATTCAAATGAATGTTATCTCCCTTAGAATCATCCTCTAGAGAGGAAAGCTATGGACTCCTCCCAGCAGTACAGTTACTAAACATTTTGGGAGGCTCCAGAACAAATTCAGGAACCTTAGATATCCCCTTACTTTATGGACATACTTTGGTTTGGCTTTGCTGGCTGATTATCACCTTATTCAGGCTCCAAATGACTTTTGGCTGTTTCCAAAACTAAAATCCTCTCAAAGAATCTTTAAAGATTAATTCACCACTACTGATGCCAGAAGATTATTTTTGCAACTCTGAACAGAACACTATACAAAATGAATTTATTAAATACCTGCTATATGCTAGGTCATATATACTGGTCAGTAGGGGTATAAATTAAGAAATGAGTAGTTCCCACTGGAGACAATAAAAATGCTGTGTTGTAAAGACAGTGTTGTTTCCTCTGAACCTACAATGTCCAACTCTTGTGTTCTCTCCTTTCCAACCTTGATGTCATGACAGAACTGGAGATAACTTGGAATCTGTGTAGAAGGGATAAGAAGGAAAAGGGCTTAATTGGAGAAGCTTTCCAAAATTGAAAAGCAATAATTTCATTTTGTTCTCTGGCACAGAATCAATCTACAGCCGAAGCCTGGATGTAGAGGGCAGGAAAATTCTCTTCCACATCTGGGACTTCCCCAGTTCCCATGTGAGTATAATCTCACAAGTAAGAATCAACATTTCCTTGGTCAAATGAGAAGCCAACAGAGGTTTCATCTTAGGTCCTAGGGGACAAGAGAGTGACAGCACCAGACAGGCCTGTTGTATCTTCCACATACAGCAATCTCTTAAGCCTAGAGCTCTTACCTAGGACACTGAGTCAAGAAGACCTTGGGTTCAAATATTCTTTCTGACACTTGCTAGCTCAGTAACCATGGGTCGATCACTCAGCCTCTTTAAGGATGTTTCCCCTTCTCTAAAGTGGAAATAATGGCATTTTGTAGTATCTATTTCATAAAGTAGTCATGAGGCTCAAATGAGAAAACCTGTGTAAAGTGCTTGACAAACTTTTAAGCACTTGAAAATGTCAGTTCTTGTTCCATGATACCCCCTGCCCCAGCAGACAACTCAGTCATGCCTCATGAGGAGCCATGTGGTTTCTATGGGAAGGTTCTCGTGAGGGCTGTTGGTTTCTGTGACATGCACATCAGAGCAGGTTCTCTCCCCAGACATTGACTTTGAGTCCACGTGAGGTGATGTTTTAGTCCCAGTCTCTGATACTAACTCGTTGTGTGACCTTGGACAAGACATCTTCTTAGGCTTTAGATTTCCCACCTGTAAAATGAGAAGCTAAGATTAGATGACCTTAAAGGTTCTCTCCAGCCCTAGTATTCTCTGATTAGAGGGCATCCGAGGTTCCTTTCTACTCTCAAATTCTGTCAATCCACAAGCATTCATTAAGCCTTTACAATGTTCCAGGCCCTGTGCTAAGCACTGGGGATGTAAAGAAAGGGAAAAACAAGGTCCTTGACTTCAAAGTCATAATCACCATAACGGGGGAAACAACATGCCAATAATTCTGTGTATCATATAACTACGTACAAGATAAACAAGTTGTAAATAGGAGGCAATTGCGAAGAAAAGGCCTGTGCCATAGAGGGGAAATAAGGAGAAAGGGGCACTAGTGGGGGACTCTTCCAGAACCTTCTGTAACCTGGGCCTTGGGAACAAAATATCTTGGGAGAGGGGAGGGTGTTTATCAGGATGCAGATTGATATTCTTAGTTCCCTAGTTTCGGCGTTGTTTCCCAGTATATCGTGAAAACCAAAGAGCTCGGGAAGTTGTTTGGTGGTTTCAGTCTGTCCAATTTTATGAACTCATTTGGGGTTTTTTTTGGCAAAGATAGTGGAATAGTTTGCCATTTCCAGATGAGGAAACTGAGGCAAAGAGTAAAAGTGATGTGGCCAGGGTCATACAGCTAGCATCTGAGATCAGATTTGAATGCATGAAGATGAGTCTTCCTGGTTCCAAGCCCAGTGCTGTATCCACTGCATCACCTAGCTGCCCCAAGTAGGGTTGAGACAAGATGAATTACCAGGAAAGAAGAGGTTACAAACACCTACCCACCCTTGGCCAGTGTCTCAGGAATGAGGAAGGAACTATAGCATCTAAGACTTCTCTAGATCCACAGATTCACCTTAGTGGTTCTTTACCCTTGATGCTCAACCTCAACTTCTCTCCCTCCTCAGGGCGACCAGCACTCCACAGAAGAGAAGAGGATCCAGTGGGCAGATGGCTTCGTCTTGGTCTATAGCATCTGTGATAGGGCCAGTTTCCACATCCTTCCCACCAAAGTGCAGTTCATTAAGGTGGCCAAGGAGGGCCAGAGCCCTGAGAAGGTGCCTATTGTCATTGTGGGCAATAAGAGGGACCTAGGCCACCACCGGGCAGTTTCCATTGAGGAAGGGCGGCTTCTGGCTCTCACCCTGAACTGTGACTTCTACGAAGTGTCAGCAGCTGAGGCCTCTCATGGAGCCCTTATGGTGTTCCAGGGGCTAGCCCAGCACTTTTGGCAGGCTCAATTGCCACCCCGAAGAGGTACTGGGATCCGAGGCATTGTTAAGAGTATGTCAGCAGTATTTGCTCGAAAGAGAACAGATTCCTTCTAAGCTGGTTCACCCAGCATCAGTTTCCCTCCTAGTAAGTTATGTTAGTCAGTCATACCTTTATTGAGCTCCTACTATGTATAGAGCACTGTCTGGGACTGGGATAAGGGAGTAGGAAAGAAATAGAGTACTCCTTCCCAGATCTCAATAAGCTTTTAATTCGTGTGCCCAGTGACCACTCCACCACCTTCAGCTACCATCTCTAGGGAGTCTACATTCTCCCAGATTAATATGTCATCATTCCAACCAAGATAGTACTGGCTTCCAGATTAACTGAGGCTGTTATGAAGCCCATGGGCCATCCTCTGTAGGCATGGTCCCATTTTCCTGAACTTTAGCAAAGACTAATTTGTGAGATGTGGCACTTCAGTGGTTCTTACCTATCTGAGGACTTCCATATTTGAGGGATCCTTTGTAGTCTAGTAACTCTGGTCTCAGCTACTCAATATGACTGTCCCTGAAGTCAAGGGCAATGTGGCGTAATGGAATTAGAAGTGAATTTGCAACTGACCTTAAATCCTGGCTATGCTTCTCTGACCTTGGGAAAGGCATCTTCTGGGCCTTAGTTTCCACTTTTCTCAAATGAGGGGATGGGATCTGACAATCACTAACATCCCTTCTAGTTCTGATAGAGGTTTGTAAGCCCCAGAGGATGGATCTTTGTGAAGCTGTGCTTTGTGATTGTAGAATAAATCCCCTTTGATGGAGACTTTCTCATTGTCCATAATGACTTGGGGAGGAAAGGGACAACACTTACCGGTCAGAGCTCATAAGTCCCTAGTATAGCAGGATCCCAGGAAAGTTTCCCCTCAAAGGTTTCTGGTGGCCAGATCCATTACACACATACACATCTGGCATCTGTCAGCTTACGTTAAGTTGTCTAATTCCAGCTTGTATAAATCCCCTTCTGTTCTTCCCTGACTCCCAGGGTCCTTTTGCCCCTCTGTTGCTAAACTCAGTTGGTCACTTTTTGCTAGGAATTTCAGAAACGATGTTCAAAACAGGCAGGACACCCAGCTTTGATATTCCTGCTCGTATTCCCCCCTCCCCACCATCTGCTGTTTCCTACCAATGGGAACTGTAAGGGCCCAAACCCCTGGCCCTTAAGTAGCTAGCCATTGTCCACAGTGACCAACCCTGGCAAAGTTGTGGAGTAGACAAAACTTATTCTCATTGTCCCTCTTAGTTGGTCATTTTTCACCCTCTCTATTCCCATTCTTACTCAATGCCTTCATGTTGTCTATCACTTGGCATTCTACAGATTCTTACATCCAAGTCCCATCAAAATCAGGCTCCATTGGATCCTAACTTTCCCTTCTCTATCCCATATTTTAAAATAGCAATGGGGTGTGTCATTCCCTCAGGACCTTATTAAATTTCTTGCTAATCTCATAAACTCGAAGGTGCTAAACCTGCCAGAGATATTTGTTTTTCAAAGGGAGATAATGAAGAAATTAATTTCTACTGGTGGGAATTTCAGAGAATTGAAGGGAGGTTATTCAGCAGGCCCTTCAAACTACACTACTTATATAAGAATAAGCAATTCCGATAGTCCCACAGCTGACAGTGGTCTTAAGGCCCCTCAACCATCTCTGTAATCTGAAACAGAAGAATATTAATGCCTTCCAGAGCCTATTCTCATTCACAATAACTTGGCAGAGGCCTCTAATGGGATAGGAAAAGCCTCTGGTTATGTGCTTCTGGGTTTGTCTTATTCAGGAAAAGGGTGAGATTCTGGAAGAGCAATTCATCCACATCCTCCAAAGAAGCAGTGTTTCCAAGGGCTTTTTAAAGTTGGGCAGCTCAGGAAGACAAAGAGACTAAGTTTTACAGCACTAGGCTGGCCTGACCCCGACAGGATGAAGGAAGAAGAGACAGGGGAGACCCACAGCCAAGCCAACAGGAATATTTATTGTACAGTAGCTTATTATGTTGCATTTATTGTACTTCTATAATATTTGAGGCACAGGAGTAGTTATAGGTAGGGAGATTCTGCTGCCTGGGGCAGTCTCTGGCATCGACCCCAGGAAGATGGTAAAAGGGGTGGGGGGAGGAGCCTGAAGTCCTCCCACAGAGATGGAGCAGCAGAGTGTGGTTTGGAGACTGAAGAGTAGTTTTAAGAGGTTCCCTGGAACAAGGAATGTTTGCTGGTTGCTTTTCTTTCCAGAACTGTGACACAACTGTGTAGCATATGAAGAAACACATTGTTGGAACAGACCCTGGGTATGATACAGGTGTCTGTCTTCTTGGATCTTGGTTTTCCTATTCCTATAGCGGAAAAGCTAAGAGTCTCTTTCACCTTTCCTGACATCCTAGACTAGATCCACCTTTCTACTTTGTCTGGGCCTCTCATAAACAAGAAAGGAGAGAGGTAAGAGAGGAGCTGTGGTTTGAGAACCTCTCCAAAGACTTTTCTGTCATATTCTAAAGGGTGTCAGGGAAGCCCATGTGTCCTAACTCCTAGCTCTTCTTGCCCTCCTCTTCTCTCATTCTCCATTTTCTCTCTTTCTTTTCTTGTCCTTTGCCCAGGTTACTCTCTTCATATTTAGATTATTTAACACTCTTTCATACTTGGCAATGGGAAATGATCCCCATCTTTCTTAGGATCAGACTAAGAGTACTGCCCAAATCCCCTCATAGTCTCTGATCACATGCTTCCTGATCTTTCCATGTCCCTTCCTCTTGTCTCCACAGACCAGGTACATATAGTTTTCTGTCTCTGCACACTGCGTAGAAGTAATTAAACAGGAATTAGGCCTGACCACTGGGCACAGACCAGGCATCTCTGAGATCCAGAGGTACCAATGACGGTGAACTAAAGCCCACAAAGTGATCACACCCAAGCTCTCCCCTGTAACTGAGTCAATTTGCAGGAGCACTTCTGAAACAAAGATTCTGCTTCCTCCTACCAGGGAATTCTCATGGGGGTTCCATGAGGGTGGTTCCATGGGGGTGGAGCTTTTGTATTTAGCAAAATGTAGGTAAGAGGCATCAGTGAGAGTCAACGTAAGGGGAGCCTGAAGAAGCTTTGGGAAAAGGTGCTATAGGTATTAACTCAAATTCTATTTCTAGAGCTAAGGTAACATAAAGAAAATGGTTTGAGATGCATTGTGGTTGTGTATAACAGAAGCACAGGGTGGAAAGCAACCTAGAGTGGTCATCTCTTTCATTGATCTGCCCTTGGAGAACCCTGAAATCAAAATGCAAATGGAAAACCCAAGGTGTTATCTTAATAGATAAAGAAATTTATCTATAAACAGCCTCCAACCCATGGGTAATGGAAGGAAAGGTTACTAGCTAAGAGGAGACTATCAAACCATGAGACTGGTTGGTTTGTTTTTCAGACCAATGTCCTACATTTTACATGCCCAAATGAGTATAGTCTCCCTCAAAGACATAGGCTGCCAATGCTCAGAATACTTTGGGGACAGTTCTTTGGAAATTCTCTTCAGAGCTTGCCACACATCATTCTGAACAACCCCAAAGGGTGACAAAGCTCTCCTCCCTCTAGGATGGATTTGATTTTTGGAAATAGCATAAGTTATTTGGAGCCAAGTCGGATAGATGATTCATCTGGGAATTATAATTTGGGTTCAAAAGTAACAGGGAGGTGGATTTTGAATCAAATGACCTGGGTCTACATCCTATGTGATCCTGAGCTAGTAACAACCTCCCTGTGCCTCCATTCACTCATCTGTAAGACAAGGCAGTTGGACTGGATGGTTTCTAAAGTCTTGTTTATGTTACTATTTGGGAGGTATAACTATAGAGGGAAGAAAGATGGCTTCTTTGCGTCGTTGCAAATAGGCCATAGTGTTTTTTGTCAAGCTCTAAATGTGTTTGAGCAAGGGTTGCACCACTAGAAGACTGTATCAGCTCCCAAGAGCACTGTTCTGAGGGGTACAACTCGGATTTAAATGGATGAGGCAGATTTAAAAACACAAACATCCCTACTCCCCAAATCTCCTTCTTTATATTTAGACTGATTCAGTTACTCTGAGAGCTCCTTGATGTGCTGAGTTTGCAGGCCTCACCTCATTCTTTGGTTTTGGTGACTCCAACCCCATAAGCCCTTAGCTTTTGCCCTCAGGCTGCTCTCAGTGCTAGTGGTATGCTTCTGGCTAGCAGGCAGGGCAAGAGGGAATCTGTCTATTAGAATATCTAGGATTCTGGCAAAGTAATGAATGAGTATGTAGGTTGTAGGCAAATTCAGAGGTCACTGGACTGAGATCTCTTAGGATGCAGGCTTTGCTTTTCTCTATGGAGGCAGTGGTAATAAGCTGGGAGTGGCAAAGGTAGCAGGGCATGAGCACTAACCAGTGGGACCAACCAAGGGCACCAAGGAAAGATCGGTCCTGCAGGGATCTTGGCCTGGGTCAGTTCTTCTTGTAAAGCTGATTGTGGTGGATCCGGTTGTAGATGGGCTCCATGACACTGGGCCGGTAGAAGCTGTCACTGACACGGCGGGTAGGTTTCTCTCGGTGGTAGGAAGAAAACATGGAGCGGCTGGTGGCAGGTGTCTCAGGCTCAAAGGTGGGGCCATGATGGAGGGAGCTGCGCTTCTGGGACACCTGTGTAAAGAGTTTATCTTCTAGGCCCAGGAAGGAGAGAGCATTGGAGTTCCGGGTACTCTTCAGGCTTCCCCGATGCAGTAGTTTGCTTGGGATCCCAGGAGTAGGTGAACTGGCACCTTCACTTCGATCAGTCTCAGATGGAGGGTTATCTATGTCCCGAAACTCACTCTCTGGCTCCATCAGTGATAACCTAGGGAGCTGAAGAGCCAGGGGTCAAAGTTAGAGAGCAGGGCCTTCATTTGAATTCATCACCCTCTCTATTTTTCCCTCTTTACTCTCTTGTTAGGTTCCATTTTTCTTCAATTCACTTCATGTTTATTGAGCATCTGCAAAGGGCAAGGCACTGTGGAGGACACAGATAGCTCATATTTCTGTAGCATTTTAGGCTTCATAAAGCATTTTCTTTAAAACTTTCAGATGTACATAGGGCCCATGTTATTACCATCCCTGTTTTACAGATGAGAAAACAAACTCAAAAGTTAAGTGATTTGTGGACATGATCAAAAGAAAAGTCACAGAAGGGCTGAAAACACCAGGCAGGCCTCAGAGACGGCTGCTGGCCATGGCCATGGGTTGCTTGGAAGAACTTCCCAATGATTAAAAATGTTTGAAAATGGTCCTGGATGTTTTTGTGACTTTAGCTGCAATAAAGCCCCTCCAATTCTGAGGTTCTACAGGAGCCAAGGTGGAGGTCTCCAGGGTAGCTAAAATCCCTTGAAAATCCTCTGTATACCCATTAAGACATTACTGTCATCACAGATCCCTTCTCAGAAAGGAAAATTAGCTCAGTAGAACTTCCTGACAGCTTGATAATACCTGGAATTTATATCATAGTGCTTTACATCATCTCTGGGGCAGCCTCTGGATGAATTGCTTTTCTTTCAAATTATATCTATATTCTAAAAGCCCCTGTTTTTTGTCTGAGAGTAGAGCAGCTACTTGTCACGTGATTAAAGGGCTAGACAAGGAGTCAGGAAGACCTGAGTTCTAAACCTGCCTCAGACACTTACTAGCTCTAAAATCATACTATAGTAACAATAACATAAGCAAGTCTCTTGACCTCCTTCAGCCTGTTTCCTCGTCTGTATCCACCTCTCAGGGTTATTGAGAGATCAAAGTTTGCGCTTTGCAGACCTTAAAGTGCTACATGAATGCTAATTATAAATTACAAATCCATGGCAGGGGAATCAGAACAAAGGGGAGGGAAGAGGGTGCAGAGAGGCACCTAGAGAAATTCAAGAACAGGAAGTAAGACTCTACCTGACCAGGAGGTGAGGGGAGATTTGGATTATTTTTCTTTTAAAGTATTCCAACAGGAGCTGGGAGAGGAGCTTCCTGAGGCAGGTGACCTTAGTTTGGGAGCTAGAGTTCAAGAAGTTCTGGTTATGGCCCAGTGGACTGAGAATGAGGAGAATCTGAACCTAGTCCTAGCTTTCCCACTGACTCTCAGCGTATGTGAGGGGAAGAAATCAGAGGGCCCGGCCACTTATTACCTGTGACCTTATGGAAGCCATCTAACAGCTTTGTTTCCTATCTGTAAGATGAGAGAGTTGGCTATGTGACTTGTGAGGTCCCTTTCAGCTCTAAACTTATATTCCTATGACGTTGGGCAAGTCACTTAATGACTCTGGGACTCAGTTTCCCCATCTGTAAAATGAGAAGATTAAAGTCTCTTCTAGCTCTCACATTCTATAATGTTCCCTGATCTAAGGGAACTTGGGTTTGTTTTTCCCAGAGGCTCCTGGGGCTAGGACATCCAGTCTTCAGGGAGCCCTGACCTCTACTCCCAATAGTCTTCAGTCCTATAGGCCAGAGTGGGGAAAAAGAAAAAGGAAAAAGGGAGTCTAAAGATGAAGAACTGGTAAACATAGAAGAATTCTGAAATCATCTAGGCTAACTCCTTTATTTTACAAATGAGGAATTTGAAGCTTAAAGAGGGAAAGTTGGAATAAAATATTGATCTGTTCTGGTTTTTAAATTCTATGATGCCATAATCCAATTTTTCCTAAATTAATTAATGAGAACTGACACTTGAACCTTCTCCAGGCCTGATTAGAGGACCAGATCCTGGTGTCCAAACTGACCTCAAGACTTAGTATTCAGTCCTCAATGCCCTTGCTCAACTGGGCTTAGACTTCAATCCTCCCTTCCCCCCATGGCCACTCATCCTCCCAGTAGACACTGACCTTTTGCCAGGACTCCTGGGGTGAGGGTGGCTACAGGGGACTACTCACCGGTACATAGTGCACCACTGTGTCCACCACATTATCTGTAACACCTTTCAGGGCATCTGATAATGACATCGCCCTGCCTTTGGCAAAGGTCTCCTGACCAGAAGTGAGGTGAAGCAGTCTTCCAGCGGTGTTGTTCCAGATGGCAAAGGGTGCCCACTTTACAGTGGAGACAGTGGTCAAGTAGGCAGACTGCAAAGTGTGAACCACACTATCTAAGAGGCTCTGGTTCTTGGACATGGTCTGTGAGCAAGAACTCCTGTTAGTGACTTTCCTGTGAACCCCTGACCCCCCAAACACCTTACTACCCTCCATCCCATTCAGATATTCTCTGTTACCTACATCTTCCAGACCTTCTTCACCAGAGCTATTAGCAACTATTTTTGCTCCCAGGCTTACATACCCCCCACCTTGTACCTACTGGCTCCTTCTACACCCACTTTACTCTGTGGACATCTCTCTATGGGATTAGGGAAGCATAAATCCATCTCTGGGTCAGGAGACAAAGAGCAGTTTTCAGGCTTTGCTTGAGGAGGCAATGATAATGGGGAAAGTATTCATTGGCTTTGGAGTCAAGGGACTGGATTCAAATCCTGATTGTGCTGTTTATTACTTGTATGTCTTTGAGCATATTATTTAACCTTCTGGGTTTACCTTTCCTTAGCTATAAAATAAAGGAAACAATGCCGACCATATTCCTTCTATGCTAAATCTAATTAGCCTGGCCCACCCCCTCCCACTGATCCTCCAAGGTACAGCACTCTACTTGGCACATTCTTTTCACCTCATTTAGTTTTTTCTCTTCCTTCTTCACTTCAAGTTCTTCTTCTTCCTCCTCATCTTCCTCCTCCTCCTCCTCCTTGTCATCCTCCTCTTCCTGGGCCTGGTTGTACTGCCAATTTCCCCTTGAGGTGGATCGGGGTATTGACACCACCTGCAAGGCAGCCGACATACCCCACTGGGCCATACTGCTCTGTGGGGACCAAACAACAGGAGGTAAGCAAGGGTGTGCACTGGGGAGGAAAGAGGGGTCAGGAGGAGAGAAAAGGAAGGAGCAAACCCCCTTGCCAATTCTCCTGATACTCAGAATCAGAACTACACGGAACTTCTAAATTCCAGAGTAAATATCATTTGTGGAAGGAAGTGTGGGTATTTATTACTGGTGTTCAATTGTTTTAGGGATGTCTGACTCTCTGTGATCCCATTTTGGGGTTTTCCTGGCAAAGATACTGGAGGGGTTTGCCATTTCCTTCTCCAGCTCATTATACACATGAGGAAACTGAGGCAAACAGGGCAAAGTGACTTGCCCAGGGTCTCACAGCTGGAAGTGTCTGAGGTCAGATTTGAACTTGGGTTTTTTGAGTCTTCCTGACTCCAGGGCACCACTCAGCTGCCTAGCCTGTATGTACATGTATGCAAATAACTGTATACAAACAGATTTTCAAAGACAGTTCAGATTTCAAGAAAAGAAAATATATTTTAAGCAGCTTTGAGGCAAATCCCTGTCCTTATATGAGCTTCAGTTTCCTCAGCTACAAGATAAGGATAATACTGGTTCTATCTACCTCATAGGGTCACTGTGAAGCAAGCATTTTTAAAACTGTCAAGTGAGTTATTATCAAATACTATGTGAACAAGATAGTGGTACCCACCCTTTATTCAGGTAATAAAGTTAGATTTTTAGAATCACCAATTCCTGGGTTCTTAACCTGACTTTACTAACTACTGCCATTGGGACCTTGAACAAAGAACTTAATTTTGCTGGGCTCATGTGTGAAAATGAGGGTCTTGGACCTCTAAGGTTCCTTCTAGTTTTAAATCCTCTGATCTTAGGATCCCAACAAGTCTTTGTGCTCAGCAGCTCCCAGTCCATACTGGAGAATGAGCTCTCTATTTTGGGAAGGTCGAACTAGGATTGAGGGGCTAGGGGTGGAAAGCAGGAGCAGTGAAGATACAGAGAGATGAGCTGTGAATACCAATTCTTGGGCTGACTTGCCTGGAGACCAAGTGGAAACTCACCAATGGAGCCACACCTGGGATCCACTTGGCTAATGCATGGCCCCAGCGGAGGGTCTGGACTGTCGTGTGAAAAGTGTGATGGGAAACAGTGTTGGTTAAAGTTCCAATCCTTTGAAGGAAACTGGGCTTTGGCTTTGGCAGCTTCTCCTGGACTTGGGGAGGATTAGGGTGCTCCACGACCAGGGCTGAGTTAGAATGGAGGTAAAAGGAGAAAAGAAAAACCAAATAAATGGTGAGAAGTGGATCCATGATATCTGGAAGTACTAAGAAAATCCTTTTGGGAAGCAGCACAGTCTAAGAAAAGTGTTCTTAACTTGGAGTCCATGGACCCCAATAAGTCTATGGATAGAATCTGGTCAACTGTGAACTTGAATGGAAAAAAAATGAAACCTTTATTTCATTAGTCTCTAACTGAAGTTTAGCATTTCCAACAATTATGAATGTAGGCAACAAACTATAGTTATATTATTTTTATATGATATTGCAGTGACTGCAGATATCTCAAAATATCATCAACACTCATTGCTACTTTAAAAAGTCCTGATTGTTATTAAATCTGCTAGAAATATTACTATAATTTTGAAAAATATTTTCATAACTTTGATCATTGGTTTCCTTTATGAGCCAATTATTTTATTTTATATTTTTAAAAACATTATTCTGAGAAGGGAGCCATAGTTTTCATCAGACTGCCAAAGGGCCCAATGACACAAAAGAAGAACACTTAGTCTAAGAGAAAGATGCATCCTGGGTACCAGATTGCAGTCTCTATTTTGCCATTAATTTGGGATGTGATCTAGTAATATGTGATCTTAAACAAGTCATTCCCATTTTCTGGGCCTCAGACCACTCTTACTCTGGGTCTTCATCTGCAAAATGAAAGAGTTAGTCTGGAAGCTTTCTAAAATTCCTGAGGCTTTAACATTCCACAGTTTTCATGGATATTGACTACATATCTGAGGACTCCACATTTCATAGAACTTGAGAGCTGGCAGCATCCTTAGAGATCATGCTATCTAACTCCCTAATTTTTACAGATGGAGAGGCTGAGACTCAGAGAACTTAATACAGTTACAGGATCTCCAATTGCAGAACAAAGATGCCTGGGCTCCAGATTCCTAATCTTTCCATTCTATTCTGACTCCTTTGGCTCCCTGACCCCAGTTTTTCAGTCACAATGGAAGCCAGGCTAGTAGAATAGATGAACTAATTTGTAAAATGATGGGTGACAGTAAAGTAAGTTTCTTTCTATTGACATCCCTAAACTTTCCACATTATTTCTGATTTTCTGGGAGCTGAGTCTGGCATTCTCCAGCAGAATGTTTCTGTTTGGTATCTATCTTGCTCTCTCCCCCTACCCCCACTCTACTCAGCTTTCTGGACATTAGATACCTGGATTTTCCTTGGGTGCTGGCATCAAATAGTTCACCACCTTCTCAACACTGCTTAAGGCCAAGTCTGCCCCTCCAGCTGCCAGCTGACCCACCCGGGTGCTGGAGGCATAGTCAACTGTGTCCTGTGCCATGCCCCAAGCAAGCTCACAGCCAGCCAAAGCTGTCCCCAGGACCTTATCTGAAGTATTGGCAATGGGGACACTGAAGCTGTTTCTGGCACTTCGGATCCTGGTGGAAATGGTGTCCTTTAGTTCAGAGGCAATCTGTAAGCAGATGAAATGGCAACAAACATCACCTCAAAAATATTTCTTAAAATTTTATTTCAGAGCATTTTATTCCGTTTTCATGCACCTGCCAAATCTTGTATTTGTCTGTGACATTAGCATACTCCTATACTAAAAAGTAAACTCTTTTAGGAGAAGGATTATGTCATATCTTTGTATCTCTCCCACTACTGAGCACAGTAGGGTCATTGGATTATATAGATTTAGAGCTGAAAGGGACCTGAGAAGTAATCAAATCCAAACTATTCATTTTACAATTGGAGAAACTGAAGCAGAGAAAGGTTAAGTGACTTATTCAGGGTTACTCAGCTAGTATCTGAAGCAGATCCAGGTCCTCTTGTCTCTGAGTTCACTGCTCTAGGTGCTATATCATATTGCACATGGAAGTATTTAATATCTATTTATGGAATAAAGGAAGATTTTTCTTTTTAAAGGTCTTCGGCACTGAATGCTCAGAGCATCTCTAATCTGTTCCATATTTCAAGGACCCTAGCATTTGGATGAACTTATAGACATGTAGTTTTAGCTGGAAAATGGATCCATCCCTCTCCTGTGACAACTGCAGATATACTTCCTAACTCCTTCTCTCTAGGACCCCAAAAGAACCAACATTTCAAGAATGTGGATCTCAGCTCCTTGAGGATCTTGCCTATGTTAAACTACAACCTTAAGGGGCACTATCTCCCCAGTCATCTGGGCTTATAAACTGAATCACCTTTCACTCTTGAGCATCAGCTCTCCTTGCCAGTCAAGGAATTGCCAAGTACTATAATTTCTATCTCTGCAAGATCTGCACAATCTGGCTTATCCTCTCCATTCCCATTGCAATTACCTTGTCTCTTGTTGGGACTTTATAATAGCCCCTTCTTCCTCACTCTAGTCTCTCCATTCTCCAATAAATCCTTCACTTCCTAATGTGTTGCTACTGCTCCATGCAAAAACTTTCAGTGATTTCCCATTATCTACCAAATAATTTTAAACTCTTGATCCTGGCATTCAAAGCCTCACAATCTAGCTTTACCTTACCTCTCTAGACCTGTGCCCTAGTACACCCCTTCACGTGCTCTCTGTTCCAACCAAACTGGACTACTGTCTTCTGCTAAATTGACCAAAACAAGGATACAGAAGCCATGGAAAACTCACAGGAACATCTGATCTAAGGAACTTAGGGTCAAAAAGACAATAGGTCTCAGCCTTAGGCTTTAATGAGGTGATGTTTCCATGGATGAGGATTGAATCTCAGTAACTCTCCTGCAACCCCCACTGCAAACATAATTTTACCATGTTCTTCAGGAAGTAGAAGAAAGTAATTCTGAGATCAGGAGTGGGGGTGGTTTGATCGCCTGAAAAGGAAGCAGGCAGTGAGATACAAAGCATGGGGAGGAGACTTCCTTACCTTTTCTGGAGGGTATTGGAGAGCAGGAATCTTTTCTTCTAGATGGTCTAATCCACGGCAGGCTAGCTCATTGGCAGCCGTGACTGAAACAAAGAACACTGAAGTTAACAAACCCATCTTACTTTGGGAAACCAGAGTTTCGTGAGAGAGATATAAGGCTACAGAACACTGCCAAATCATATATCACTGATCACCTGTCATCTTCACAAACAGACCCTAGAGTTTAATCCCAAGTAACACCATCTCCTTGGGGTTCTTTGGCCTGAGACTGACCTGGGGCCAGGAGGGAGCATCCTGGGGCGATTTCACTTCTAGTTCAGCTTTAGGGATATATGACAGAAAGATAGGTCTTTTGTCCATAGTAGTAGAGGCTTGAGGATTGAAGGCTAGAAGGGAACCTGGTGAACAGATATTCCCTTTAACAAGTTTTCTCTTTATTGACCTGTGAAGTCTCAGGGGCTGCATACACCCCAAAGAATGAAAGACTTTGATACAGTGCCCTGGGAATACTTATTCATTAGACCAGAGATGTCAATTGAAGTAAAAATTTGCTTGGTCCTTTGAAGTTTTCTAAAATTCTGGTCCTTCAACTGTTAAATCTTGCCTAAAATGTTATACAAGATCATAAAAGCCTGGGCGCAGGGCCAAGGTTTTTGAGTCGGGCTTTCTTCTTGCTGACATCTGGAGGTCTCTTAGATACTTCTCTCCTTAAGAGAGTGGGAGGTGCTGGACCTACTGAAATCTAAGTAAAAATTTTGTTCAATGTAGAGAGAACAGTAGATTCTTCAATACTTATATAATAACTTCCGAATCTAGGGCTGGAACTATAGACCCCGAATCCATACCATTGCCTCATTGCTCTCAGTGGGTGCATTGTTTAAGTCAGTGGTTCATCTGTAACTGGCATCTTCTCCTATGGAGTGTGCACAGATCTTTTCTCACTCCAACTTTTCAAAACAAGTTCTAAACCTTGGTGGAAATGTCAGTGGAAATGAAGGATTCTCTGAAGGCTGAATAATGAAATTCAGACAAACAGACAGCCCCAGGTCCCTGCAACTCACATTGTGTTGACAGCCGTCGGACCACAGGCTCCATGCTCCATGCAGCCAGGTTGCTGGCTCCTTGTACACCTTTCTCATAGGCATTACATACAGAGGCTACAAGAGGATGGGATTCCTTGGTGCTGGTGTAGGTCTTTTGGAAACACTCACAGGTGCCACTTACCACAGGCAACTGAAAGACTCTCTGGAGTACATTTTCCTGCTCCTAGAAAGAAAAGGAAGCATTAAAGATTTCCTCCATTTCCCATCTCTTTCCTCCTCTCTCCTTCTTGCCACCCCACCATTTCTGTCAGCAGAACCTCATGCTCACCTTTTCCTTACATGAGATTGGGCTAAGCTGAAGAGTCACAGTCAGAATCAAGGGAAAAGAGAAAGTTGTCATGCCAAGGGCCTCTGGGCAGCCCACTCATTATGTGGAGGAAGGGAATGGGTAGAGAAAGTAAGATGGTGCACATGAAGGTAAAAGGCCTATTAGTTACAGCCCGAGTTTTCAGCAAAAGCCAGATTCTCTTTGTCAAATAGCTAAGCTATATTTTTTCCCTCCTTCCAACCAAAATAAAAGTTCATCTTTTTCAGAAAGTCTTCCATGACCAACAACACCCAGCTTTCTAATCCACTAACAAAATCTCCTACCTTAAATTACCAGTAAGTAATATGTCTATTTCATTTCTCAATACAGACCTTATAACCCATTGCATCTCTGTTGTTCTAAACATTTTTGGACTTCTTGATATCATAGTTAAAAGTTATTTGAAACGGTGCACATAAATTTAATTTATGAGATTAAACAGGAAAAAAAGGATGCTTAGAGTTAGAAATGACCTTAGAAGCTATCTAGGCCAACCTCCTGGCCAATTCAAGAATTCCTTCTACAAAATAATTAACAGATAATCAGTAATCTGTAGCTTGGCTACTTCTAATGATTGAGAGTTTGCAACTTAAAGAAGCAGACCTTCCACAACTGAATGTTTCTAAGTAAAGTACCAGAAAGTTCCTACATATATGGAAATTTTTCAACATAACTGCTATTCATTGCCAATAGTAATACCCTCTGAAGTAACACAGAATGTGTTCACTTGACAGCCCTTTCAATAGCTGAAAAAAGGCATCATCTCTTCCCTTTACCTTTTTACTTCTCCAGGTAAAACAACTCATCACGCTGTTGGGCTTGTGGTTAGCAGACACATCTGTATCTTTTCCACATGAATTTCTGCCAAGCTAGATCTCCCCTATCCTTTACTTGTACCAATGATGTTGAGAATCTAAATATGAGGCTTTATAGATGTACTTGTTAGATATAATTGTGAAACATAAATGGGTCAGTTTTTCAACTTGGGGAGTTGTTCGGAATCTTGATTAAGTCTTCCATTGTGTCAGCTCTCCTTCCCAGATTTATAGCATATGTAAATTTGATAATCATTCCTAAAATGTTAAATGGTACCAGATGAAGGACAAAGGGCTGTGGCACTTCACTAGTTAACTCCAGAGTTAACAACACTGTCATCTACTCCACAATTCACTATTTTATCATATAACTAAGATTCACTATCTCTCTTACATACCCCTGAACTACCAACAATTAACCTTATTAATTGAAAGAAGTTAGTTTGACATAACTTGTTTTCAGTGAATTTATGCTGGCTCCTAGAAATCAGTGTATTCTTTTCTAAATGCTCACAAAATCTGTTTAATTTTGTTAAATTTGTATCAAGTTTACCACTCTGTAGTTTCCAGAATCTGCTCTTTTTCCTATTTTGAAAATCAGGACAACTTAAAGACAAAGGTGTTGTAAACAAATACAAATGACCGTACCATCTAGTTGATGGCACAATTTTGCATCATACTCCTTGTTCCCCCATATCAGGAAAATGAGAGATCTGAGCTCTATGTCTTAACAGCATAGTAGTGGGAGGGAACATATTAGCATAATCATAAACACAGAGGTGCTGCCCTCAAAAAATAAGCCTCATTGGCAATGAAATGTCTTTGATTAATCTCTGTATCTAAGTGTCACTAAGGACTAGAGGGCGCTTGATAATGAAGATTGAGCCTTTAATCAAAATAAAGTCATAGGAGTAGTATTGCGTTATCTTTTATGATGGTGAACTAGAGAATAGTCCCAGGTTGATCCTTACTGCTAGAATGTCTTCACACTAATCCAACATGCCAACCAGCCAAGGTTGGTTGGACTCCTAGATAGGGTACAAGTCCCTCTCTTGCCATAGACTTCACTCAAATGGAAAAGAAACAATTTTCCTTCCACTGCATATTCAGTGAGTTGGTTTTCTTTTCTCCATTTTTACTGAACTTGATTCTGAAGCTGCCGCTCCTCCATCCCTCAGCTGGGAAGAACTAAGTGTTGTAAGTCTTTGGAGAAATGCTATGATTCCCACAGGCTTTGTGGATTTGGGACCATCTCTCCTATAACAGTCATACATATTTGCCTCTCAGTCACAGTTATTTTCCTTTTGTTTAAAGTATGACAAAAAATAGTTGCCATAGTTTGCCAACAAATATTGGCAAAGTTATTTTCTCAAGCAGCCTCAGGCCAAGCACCTTAGACAATCTAGCAGAAGGCAGATTAGGTCAGGGAAGGCAGCCATGTGATGGGTTTAAGAGATTTCTGTAATTTCCAGATCTAGAAGGGGGAAGAAATGTATCTGTCAAGCATATTGGTTAGATGACTTATTGCCAAGTACTTTATATGTTTATGAGGAAAGCACCTTGGGCATTTATAGGATAGAGTGAACTAAAAAAAAAAAAAGTAGTTCCCTCTCCCTGGGATAAATCAGAAACTCAAAAATTATATGAATATAAGCAAGAAAATACTACCTACTATACCTTAAATTGAAAGTGCAGACATAGTTGAGAGGAACCATTTGTGGCAGAGCCAAAATGTAAAGTGATGCTGAGGGTAATAGAATCTCCTGTTCTGAATGAGACTGAGGCTGAGGCCTGGCTGGTCCAGGTATTTTCAGGTCCTTTCCAGCTTCATCAGTCTATTGGGTTTTTTTTATGGCATTTATAAGAACAATGATATTTTAGGGCTAACTTTAGGATAAGGAAGAACACTATTTCAGGACATAATTTTGAATTTCCACAAATGACAAGAAGGGAGTCTGAGTCAGAGAAATCCTTCTGGTCACTGGCGTACACCCTTCAAAGTATGAAGCATTTCATGTAACAGAAGTTCAGGGATACTTTAAAGATACTTAAATTCAGTGACACATTAAATCACTTCACACCAGCTATATTGTGGTATAGTAGAAAGGGATTTGGAATGAGAAGATCTAGGATCAAAATCGGTTAACTCAGTTCCTGTTTGAGTTTGAACCCGGTTATTTTCACTTTTCTGAATCTCATTTTTCTCATCTGCAAAGTAAAGATGGTGATCTCTAAGGTCCTTTCAAGTTCTAAAATCTCATAATCCAATTATGAAACTTTTTTTTTACTATGATTACTAATATAACGGCACAACGATTTTAAAAAAATTTTAAAAAGCATATTTTCAGCTCCTATTTCTCTACCACCTTCCTTACATACCTCACAGATATCAATTCAAATCATACAATATCCATGGTGAAACTTTTTGGGACATCAAGACAATTTCCTCACAGTCAGGAATAATAATATAACCTGGATATATCCTGGTATTGAATCCCTAAACCTATACTCCTGGCCTCCTCTTGTTCCCCTTCCTTAGGGTCCCCATTAGTTGCTTTAAACATGCACAACTTACTGGGTGATTTCCATCCATCATGGTCGGGCTCCTGTTGACTGCCATCTCAACACTTCAGTCTGCAAAGCAGAAGATCCCATGACCATCAGTGTCCAACCCTATGCCCCCAAGGTCAGCCCCCTTAGTACTTGAGGTTCTAGGGATAGGCCACCACAGGGGGTGGCTGGTGGTTCTGGTTCCCTGGCATAGGGCACATGGCACAGAACCACTGAAAAGAGGACACCTTTAACCTCCTGTAGACATCCGCAGCAAGGCTTTTACTAGTCAATAATGGTTGTAGCTGGAAAGGATAGCACAAAGCAAAAGGGCCCAAGTGGATAAAAGTAGGAACATCAGGGAGGGAACAAGCAGCACTAGCAAAGATATAGAGGTTCTTATGTTAGTAAAACTAGGGGGAAAGAAAGCAAATAGGAGAAGACTCAGTTTCTGGCCTTAACATAAAAGGTAGTGGATTCTTCTTTATATACACCAATACATCTTAAAAAGAAAGGACTCAGATTAAATCATATTAAAAGGAAAATACTCAGGCTATAAACCAACAAAATCTTCCTTCTGAAGGAAGGTCTAATGAAGGGTATTTGCCTGGCTCCGTTGTACCTGATACAAGCTAAAAATCTATTTCTGTCAGAATCCCAATTGCTTCACAATCAGTGCCTTCCTCCAGTTGCTACCTTGAGAGCAACTTCCCAGAAGTACTTACCTCTAGCTCTGTCCCCCTAAGCAATGGCAGCAGCACAGACAAGATCCCTCCCAGCAGACCTCACTACTTGCTGCCCTGCAGCCCTTCCAACTCACTCTAGCTGACCGTTGCCCTGCACTGGGCCAACTGGACAGCAGAGCTTGCAGAGTGGACCTCTCTGGCAGTATTATCTCCAGTAGTTCTGGGAAGCCAAGTCTTGGGAAGTCCTATTCACTTCCCCAACCAAACGAGGAGAGAGGGGACAAAAGAGGAGTGGCAGCTGGCTATGGTAATTTGACCAATGGTCCCCCTGGACAAATACTAAACTTTACAGGGATGATTGGATAGCTGAGAGGGTGGTTACTAGAGTTGAGGGGGATCCAGGTTTAGAGAAACTGCTGTTCCAGGCTTTGAATGTAGAGGGCAACAAATATTCTGAAGCACACCCCATACTTTTTGAAGTTTGGGTCTCTAGATGATGTAGTCAATGTCCCTTAAACTCTATTTCCTAATCTAGCTCCCTTTCCACAAAAGGTGCTCTCAGTGTGCCAGTTTCCAGTTGACCAATTCAACTCTTGTGGTTTCTTTTAGTTGCTTGTTAGAGGGAACCTTGAGACTGGATATTGTGACATGAATTCCCTTAGATTATCTCTGCTTGTGAATATGGAACTGAACTACTCAGTAGAGTTGAACATGTTATTCAGAACCAAACTTACCATTGTGTCCTTTGGACAAATGATTTCCAATTTATGACTCTTATCTGCTGTTGCGTATTTTGGTGGGCATAATCCACCAGGTAATTCTTAAGTCATAAGTTATAGGATGTTCCCAAAGTGTAGTGCAGGAGTGACAACTTTTTTCCCCAGCCTGGAGAGGTATATTTTGACTGGTTTGTTCTGCTAACAATAGCTGCCAGATAAGTAAGAACATACATCTACCCATCTCTCTTTATACAAGAGGGTAGGGCAAGTATAATAGTATTGAGGAGCTAATACTGGGCAGACCCCAGGAAGACAAACAGGAAGGTTATGTTAAGTTCACAGGAAGGTGAGTACTTGGTACTTAAGTACTTGGCTTTCTGTCTTATAACCTGATTGAGAAGTTGGGGAAGGATAAAAACTTATTTTCTTTGCTATTAATAGAAATACAATTATCTAACTTTTTCCAGATTGGTGAAGTCTCACTGATCTGTGATAGGTCATTGGTGGTGACAAATAGTTAAGAAGACAGAAAGTCGAGCAGGTGATGCTCCACCTAAAGCTTTAAGTACAAAGAATTCCAAGAGTTTACAATTATCTGCCTAACCAGAGCTTTTTAAGTCCTTGGTTTATAAAAGTGTAAAAGGCATGAAGGAGATGCCCTCTGATCATACTCTCAGCTTCTGGACAAATACTTAATAAGGTTCTGCAACCACTGGGGGACAGAGGTCAGTTTTTAAGTGTTTGGTATAATGGCTTGGGGCCAGAGGGAGTATAGGGCTTGATTTGTAAATAACAAGCTCTGCAGAGGAAGCTGGGTTTTTTGCCCTCTGGAGCTTAGAGCCCAGAATGTAAGTGAGAGGTAAGGACTGGTAAAAGGTCCTGGAAACGCTCCTGAGGTTGTGAAAGAACTTCACTACCTGCCCCACCCCTCCCTTCCAAGAGGCTGAAGGGCACCAGCAGCTAGTATTCTGAGATAGCCCCAGAGCTGGTCTATAGGTCTATTTTACATTTCTTTGGTTCTAAGAACCCTTCTGGGAAGAGCAGCTTCCTTGTTTCAGGATCCAGGACACTTAATTCTGATACCAATTCTGGGGCAACAATGTTTTTTCTCAATCTTACCAAAGCTAACCATACAATTTCATCAGTCTCACAAGGTATATTTCAGAGCCGCTCTTGTCTTAACTGAGCCTGATTTCTAAGATCAGATTCTGCCTATGGACAGTGATCTTATCTAACTCTGGCTTTCTCTCCAGAATTACTTTCCTATGTAAGTGAAGCAGCCTAACAGTAATGAAGGAAGATTATCTCCTTTACTTTCACCTTCCTATATTATCCTCCAAACACATGCAAAAACACAAGGAGTCATATAGGTCCAACAATTTATTAGTCATAATTAATTTACATTACAATTGAACATCATGATGTAAAAAATAGTGTTATTGAGTAAATCTGTCTTGGCCTGACATTTTCCAATTTACTTAAAAAATCTCCAAACTCAATCTCTTTTTCATATTTGGTGCTTTGTCTAAGCAATGGAATTAAGCCATGTATTTGAGTGTTTTTGAGAACCACTCAAAGGAGTAAACTAGACCACTAGACTAAACCACTTACCAACCCCTTAACCGATGATGTGCCATATCAAATTCACTTCAATCATGAGATGCCCATAAGAGCAGAACTAGCATATATCCAGCAAGGATTCAAGACCTAAGGAAGGTAGCTACCACAGAGTGAGCATACAGCATCAAAACTGGCTTCTCACTACAACTGAATACTCCAGATCTGATCATAAGAAATTATGCTTTTTAATGATTGTCTTTCTTTACCCACCACTTGACTCCTTACACCTTCCCCTCTTCCTTCTGCTCTCTGCTCCACTCTCCCCTAGGAAGACTTTATGCCCCACACCCTATAAGCTTAAAAACCTGATTATCATAGAAAATTGTGAGTGGCTTACCCACACTCGGCTTCTAGATTAACAGAATTTCATTTTGTGAAAGCAACTATTTGTAGACCAACTAACCATCAAATGATGGAACCTAGCATTAAATTAGGCAGCTTAGTCATGGCTGTTGTGAGTTCATGTTTTGAAGGAAATCTATAATTAATAAATGGACTTACTCTACTTTTTGTGGGGTAAAGAATCTGATACAAAAAAAAATGCAGTTTTCTAAAATCTTCTTCAATAGAGTGAGTCTCCCTATACCGTCATTAGCTCTTAGACATCAGATGTCCTACTCAAAGACTTCATCATATAGACATAATATATACTATAGACGGGCAGGGTAAAGGGTTTAAGAACTGTAAATGCAGTTTTGTCCTTCCTCAATAGTGGGAGGGTGGGGAAAGGGGAAAGGAATAGGCATTTTCATAGCTTCTACTATGTGCCAGGCACTGTGAGAGGTGCTTTTTACAAATATTATCTCACTGGATCCTCATAACAACCTTTAAAGTAGATTTAGAGACTACCTCTGAACTTAACATTTTTTTTTAGTGCAGTGGGGAAAGGGACAAAGGAATTCATACACATATAGTGTACATACTCACATAAGCATAGGGAATTGAACACTTTTGTGAAAACTGGTTTAAACATACTGAATGTGACATTTTCTCAGCCACAGGCAAAGTGCCCATCCCACTCAGAGAGTCACCTTTTCAAACAGGTGCTATTACCCAACACAAAAGAACTTCAGCAAGTCCTTAGCTTCATCTGTGGATAAGCCACTGTTATCATGCCTATTATGGAGGACAGGAGGCCTCCCAGTCCAATGATCCCAGAATTAGACTTATAAATGTGAAGTTGGTCCAAAGGATTCAGGATATCACAGAGGTTCTTCACTGTGTCCAATAGCAAGGGAGGATGCTTCCTTAAGGATCGAAACAAGAGGAGGAGAAAGGACTGGAGCCACTCTGTTTCTTCATCAGCTATACAAGGTCCTAGGTGGTTCTGGCGCATTGATTTCTCTCTTTTTGCCTTTTCCTGTGCAACTTGCTCCATTTGTAGGGAGATCTCATACACATCTCTGATGATGTGCAGCAGGAGATAATAGTAGTAATGACGGGCAGCCCACTTTCGCCATTTTTCCTTGTTGATGTCGGAAACGAGTCCCACACTCCTCACCCAAAGGATGCTGTCACAGACAAAGTAAATCACACGGTTCAGGTTGGCTATTGTTAAGCAGAATCGGGGTACAAGATCAGATGCATGGATGCTCTGTTGAGTTGCCTGGACAGCATGTACCACGTTACCTAGTCTGAACCCTGTAAGAAAAACCCATGAATTTTAGCACAGCTTCTCACTCACATTGAAATGGGAAAATCGAATCACTGAGGAAAGATAGGTCATTATTGTGGTATAATTTGGATTTTCATCCACTTATTGGCCTTTTGGACTCGGCATCCTGGTTGTGGAGGGAAATAGTTTTGTAGAATATAAAATAAGTAGCTGGAATTATTATGAAAGGCATTGAAGTGTTTTGTTGTGTGCCTATCTCATATCACTCCAATGGATATCTCATTCTAATTCAAGGCCATTCACAAATAAAGACTGCAAAGTCTGGGTTACACAGAAACATTTTTCTAGAATGAAGTTGCTGAATTATCACTATCATAACCTTCAGTTACTACATTTTTTCCCTGAATCAACAAGCATTTATTAAATGCCTTTGTGCCAGCCATTGGGAGCACACAGTCAATGAAACAGCTCCAGTCTTCAAGGAGCTTACAATATATGAGAGATAACATATATATATGCATTAAATGCTCTATACAAAATAATCTTGTATTTACAAAATAACTTTGAGGAGGAAGGAAACAGAAGCTGGGATGAGAGGGATCAGGAAGGACCTCATGTAGAAAGAAGGTGACTTTTCCTCCCTCAAATTTAGTACTTATTTTTAACATTTCTTTTTAAAAATTTTTTGTATTCTAAAATTTGTCCCTCTCTCACACCACTACCCACTCATTGAGAAGACAAGAAATAGCGTATTAATTATACAGGTGAAATCATGCAAAACATATTAACCATGTTGCAAAAAAAAAAAAGAAAATTTTAAAAATTATGCTTCAATCTGCATTCAGACTCCATCAGTTCCTTCTCTGGAGGTGGACAGCATTTTTTCTCATAAGTCCTTCAGAATTGTCTTGGATCATTATATTGCTGAGAATAGCTAAGTCATTCACAGTTGATCATCGTACAATATTGCTGTTACTGTGTAGAATGTTCTCCTAGTTCTGCTCACTTTACTTTGCATCAGTTCATATATGTCTTCCTAGTTTTTCTGAAATCACCCTGCCTGTCATTTCTTATAGCACAACAGTCTTCCATCACAATCACATACCACAACTTGATCAAACATTCACTTGATGAACATTCCCTCAATTTCCAATTCTTTGTCATCACAAAAAGAGCTGCCATCAATATTTTTGTACAAATAGGCCCTTTTGCTTTTCCTTTGATCTCTTTGGTCTACAGACCCAGTAGTGGTATCATAAGCCAAAGGGTATGCACAGTTTTATAGCTCTTAGGGTTTAGTTCCAAATTCAGTAGAATTGGTTGGACCATTTTACAGCTCCACCATCATTAGTGTCCCCATTTCTCCACATCCTCTCCAGCATTTATCATTTTCTTTTTCTGTCATGTTAGTCAATTTTATAGGTATGAAGTGGTATCTCAAAGCTGTTTTAACTGGCATTTCTCTAATCAATAGTAGTTTAGAGTATTTTTTTTCATGTGACTACAGATAGCTTTGATTTCTTCTGCTGAAAACTGCCGGTTCATATTCTTTGGCCATTTATCAATTGGGGAATGGCTCTTATTTTTACAAATTTGGCTTAGTTCCCTATATATTTGAGAAATGAAGGCTTTATCACAGATATTTCCTGTGATCCTCTCAATCTGTTGTCTGGTCATATATTCTTCCCTTATCCATAGATCTGACAGACAAAATTTTTCATGCTCTCCTAATTTCCTTACAATGTCACCCTTTATGTCTAAATCACGTACTCATTTTTACCTTTTCTTGTAAGTGTAAGATGTTGGTCTGTACCTCATTTCTGCCAAACTGTTTTCCAGTTTTCCCAGCAATTTTTGTCAAATGATGAGTTTTTGCCCTCAAAGTGTGGATCTTTGGGTTTATTAAATATTAGATTACTATGTCCATTTACCAATGGATACTGTGTACCCAATCTATTCCACGGGTGGACCATTCTATTTCTTAGCCAGTACCAAATTGTTTTGATGATTACTGCTTTGTAATGTTTTGAGGCCAGATCATGCTAGGCTGCCTTCCTTCACATTTTTTCCTTAATTCCCTTAATATTCTTGAGCTTTGGTTGTTCAGATCAATCTTCCTAAAATAATATTTTTGATGTTATTCACCTGTTTGGAATTGCCAATGGTCTCTCACAGCTGAGAGAAACCAAGGGAGAAAACACTTGTATAGCAACCAGCAATCCTAGGTTCTCATCCTACTTGTCACTGACTAGAAGAGGCCTGCACAACCTGCAGCCCAAGGACTCTGGGCGGCCCATGAAAAATGTGGAAGAAAACATCCTTTGGTGTGTCCATGGGCTGCTGACGGCCCTCGGACCACAGGTTGTGCAGGCCTGAACCAGAACATTACACACAACAATGTTGGGTTTTTTTCTAACATTACTTGTGATGAGAATGATTTAAACAGGTGTAAAATGCTGATTTAATCTTGTATATTTTATACTAAGCCAGCTAGGAAAAAAGCCTAAAAAGATTTACCCATTTCTCCATCATTTACTCTAAGTGAAGAGTAGAAGGAAGAAGAAAACAGGAATTCAGAACCATGTAGTGGGAAGGCATTATTAGCAGGATGAAAATTAGGGTGTGACTGTTCTGCTCCTTCCAAGAGCCTCAATACAGCTCCTAGAAGCCAGAAAAATATGAAAAAGCTGTTTATTTTTCTTGACTTGTCAAAACATTTCAATGATTTAGGGCAAAAATGAGCTAACATACTCTACTGGTCTTACTGGTTTTGGTTATGTGGGAAGAAACAGCATAGCATCAAAAACCCCAGGACCATGCCTGTGGGATGGTCTTTTATTATTAAATCATTTAATTTCTTAGTCTCTTTCAGATACTCCATATGCAAAATGAGATCAGCAATACTGGATACCATCAACAAGTACTATCAAATATAAATTACGATTAGAAAGTGATATGAACACCAAATGTTCTGAGACTAAAGATTCTAAACTAGGAGGCTCTTCCTCAAGGGATGGGGTACTTACATTTACGGCCAGTGCTCACACTAGATTCCAGTTTCTTGAGCTTCATTACCACCTTCTCTCTATCAGCCTTAGGCTCTAATAAATATCTAAGCAACATGCATGTGTATTGAATGGCTCTGGAATGGAAAAAAAGTGAGGAGAATGATTTACAAGGTAAGCAAAACAATACATCAGAAGGGAAAGTACACTGCTAAAGGCAAAGTACTCAGGGTAATTTCTATGAAGCAGAACTTTTAAGAGGAACATTCTGCACCAGCTCCACAAGGCCAAAGGGTAGCACAAGTAATGAAAATGCAACACAAAGGTGATGGCAAAGGACTTTGAAACAATCCAATGAACAGCAAAAACCAGCCTTTTTATTGACTCAAATGGTGGGAATAAAAGTGGATGTGGATCAAAGGGACAAATAGCTCAAAAAGTCATCTCCTGTTTAAATCAAATAAACAAAAGGGACCAGATAGAATATAAAGGACCCATAAGAGACAATGTATAACACTGGTACTATAATGACTAGAGAAGACTGGCCTTAGAATCAGGAAGACCTGGGTTAAAGCCCTGAGAATATACTAGTTCTGTAATTATTGACAAACCAACCAACTAACTTGCTGATTTGTACTGGGAGGTTCCCACACCTACCAAGTTCCTGCCACTGATGAAATGACAAGCCCACAAAAAGCAATATGGATTATTATATACACAAGAAGAGATATTTTCTTATATGTGGTTTTCAAATGGGGTTAAATCTAATAAATAAGGAAAAGACATAAAATACAAATAGAAATTGACTTTAATGAATACTACACCATTTTAATATTTAGTTCAATAGAAGAATGTTATTTCTATGTATCAATCTATAGCCCCAAACATTGTTTCCTAACATAGATACAATAAATTAGAAACCTTGAATCACAGATATTCATAAGCCCCAGTACATCTAGCAGTCTATATGATTAACTAGCTACTTTATAGCAAAGTGCTTCTTTTTCCATACTATATTTCTGTAATCATATTTTAATACTTATATATTAAACATTCTGACCAAAATTTAACATGATTTTTAGAATGTTGTATTAATGATTTTGGAGCCAAAGGTGATAAATTTGGAGGGTTTTTTTGCCGCCTTTTCTTTTAAAAAGTCCTTTCTAGCCATCTGCAAGCACCTATACCCTTTCACCTAGTAACCCATGGGACCATAATCCAAAAAAATAATTAAGCAGAAAAAAAGCTTTAGCTGTACAAAATATATTTACAACTATGTTATTAAAACAGCAAAACACCAAAGTCACCTCAATCACCTTATCCCCTAAATCATCTAAATGTCCTGTGGTTAATTAGGAATAGCTAAACAACCTATGGTATATTAATGCAATAAAAGCATGATGTTGCTGTAAAGAATGGTAAATACAAAAAAATATAGAGTTATATGAAAGTTGATCAAGTATAATAAGAAATTAAAAAAAGAATCATAATAAATACATCCTGCAAACATACTGACAAACTATGTTGAAAATATTTCAGCCTATAAAGCTAAAGAGGTTAATAGTATCACAATTTGTATTGTATAGTTGAGTAAATTCATATATATACATATACACATACACATATGTACATGTGCTCCCTGGCTATAAGTACTCAGCTGGCCTTGGATTAGGCCCAAAAATAAGATATTTTCCCTGAAGGCAAGTTTAAAGACTAGAGGAAGCCTCTCTCATTTTAAAGAAGTCTGCTCCTACTGTTAGTGAGGAAACTGGATAAAGTTCTGCAAAATACTAGAGCAGAGATCTGGGATCTGGCAGAGTATTTGTAAAATGAACATCTGTATACTCATTCTCTGTATGTTTATATTTTATTGAAGTATAATGAAATGTAGCATTTCTGATGCACTGTGAAGCTCATGACAGAAGTCCAAGAATATTAGCAAAATCGGAAAAACAGCCAAATGAAATTGTAAATTTAACTACCTGAACTTGAATTTGAGCAGGCTGACTGGTTACCAGCCAAGTTTCTATGAGGCAACAGTGAAATACTTCCTAACTACAATGGGCTTAGCATGTTATAGGTACAGAACTGTCAGACGAGAAGACCCGGGTTCAAACTTGACTGGGTGACCTTGGGCCAACCATTTCCTCACATTTATAATAGAGGTGTCTAAGTCACTTACAACTCTCCATCTATGACTCCATGAACTAAGAGCTGGGAATAGGGAGCATTATCAGGGGCATCTCGTCTCTAAGTGAAAGATACAAAGGGATTTATCGCAGAATGATTTCTTAGGACCTCGGACACCAGCGTCTAACCCTCAAGTCCTCGTTTTACGAAAGCTCCCCCAGGACAGACTGTCCAGCGCTTCCTTTCACTGGGAGAAAGTTATTGAGAAACAAAGGCACGGGTTTTGGGCATCAGGGTACGCTGCGAGGGTGCCCTGCGTTCTGCCCCGAGAGGCGTCTGTACAACCAAAGGTCCTCGGTAAGAGGGGAGGTCGGGAGCGCCCGGCTCCCCCCGGCCCGACGGCCTTCCTCCGGGGGTTTCCTCCGGCTTTCTCTGCGTTTCCCCCAAGTCTCACACTCCGAAGGATGCCGATCGTTAGTCTCCGTCCAGCCCCTTCCTCCCCTCTGGGTCCGGCCGGACCCAGTAGGTCCGGCCCCCGGGGGTCCGCCTCGGCGCCGGCTCGCCACCGCTCACGTCCACAAAGACAAGGGACCACGGGGCAGCGAGAGGTCACGTGCAGGCTCCGCGACTCGGCGGAGGGGGAGGGGGAGGGGGCCTCTGGCCGGGCCGGGACCCGGCCCAGCTGGGGCTGGAGGCGCGCGGCGCGGCGCTGTGGGAGGCCGGAAGCCCAGACTCACCTGAAGAGCCGGTCCCTGCCCTGAGTCTGGTTGGTGAAGCGAGTGAAAGCCTCCATGCCGCCGGCCCGCCCCGCCTTCCCCAGCGACCTGCTGCACCCAGGGTCTAGTACGGACCCCGCCCGAACGGAGGGCGCCGCAGTCCCCCGGGGCGCGGGTGACTGGATGCGCTCCGGCCCCGCGGGCTCGGGCTTCCTCCCTCGCGCGGGGCGGGCCCCCTCCCCCCCCGCGGGGCGAGGGCGGGGGAGGAGGGAGGGGCCGTCTCCGCCCCGCCCCCCGCACCTTGAGCCTCCGGCGACGCCGGAAGTGGTCGCGGCTCCGAGGCCTTCCGGGCTCGAGCCGGAAGTGAGCGTTACCGCGGCAACAGCGGGGAGCGACGCCGAAAAGGGAGAGCGGGAAGCTTCCCCGCGGAGCCGGATTCGCAGGTTACCCCGGCGACGAGTCTCCGGTTGGGACGCCCAAGCTCCGAGGCTGCGGCTGCCGCCCCGCGTCCCTCAGGTACGTCCCCCCTCGCCCTCTCCGGCCCCAGGGTTTCCCTGGGCCGCCTGGGGTGCGCGGAGACCCGAGCTCCAGCCCGGCCTCAGCCGCTGAGTGCTGGTCACGTCACCCTGCTGGCCTCAGTTTCCCCATCTATCAGATGAGCCGGAGAAGCGCTCGCGTGTCTCTGCCGAGAGAACCCCAGACGGGGGTCGCGAGAAGCCGGGCTCCCTGCGCAGCCTTGTGCGGCTGCTCGGGTCCGAGGTGGGCCTTCAGGAAGGCTTCGCGGGGCTTCTCCCTGGGGTCCGTGCTGTGATTTTTTTAGTTAACCAAACGTTTATTTTAAAAAACAATATTTTGACAACTATTTCAAAATAGAAGGGAGCGGGAGGGATTTCCTTTGTAATCCTATGTATTTTATTTTGTGCGTTGAAAAATTATTGGGAGAAGAAGTCGAGAGGCTTCCCTAGCCTGCCCAAGGGGCCCCTGCCTCTGCCCCTGCCCCAAGACAACCCCACCACTTTTTACAGGGGAGTAGATGTGACTTGCCCAAGGTCACACGGATAGAGAGTAGGAAGACCTGGATGAGAACAATAACTCACATTTCCATAGTGTTTTCCATATTCCCTTTGAGCCTTACAACAATGCTTTGAATTGGGTGTTTTTATTATTCCTGCTGGGGGTGAGTGGGAGAAGGCATGAAACGGAGGCTGTGTGAGATAAAGTGACTTGCCCAGGGTTGCCTAGCTTGTACGTGACTGAGGTGGGATTTGACCGTAGGTTTTCCTGATTCTGAGTCCAATGCTCCAGGTAGATTCGAACCTACATCTCAAAATTCCAATCACACCACAGTATCTCATCCATAAATATGTCCAGTGACCTTTCTATGGCCTGAGAGATCAACCCCAGTAGTTACTCTGAACGAGTTATTTACTGTTTTGTGCCTGGTTTTTCATACTTTTAAGATGTAAAGAACTAATTTAAAATGACCACTAACACCTTATGAATGACTTAGTAAAGTATATATTAAGTGCTTACTATTTACAAAGCATTGTGCTAAGCTCTGGAGATGCAAATAGAAAAATAAGACAATCTCTGCTCTCAAGAAACTCATATTCTAATGGAGGTGACAACACATGGAAGATTTCATCAGTAAATCAGATGGAAAAATTCCATAGTCGTTAGGGTGCAGCCACAAAGCAGATGTTCATGCCTCTCCTGTATGGTCATTATTTAATGTCACTAGTCCCAGGGTTCTTGAATTCAGTGCCCTGATCTGTCACCATCAGGATCATTTGATGTATATATGTGGTATATACTGCTGCCTCCTATCTGTCCCTCTTAGAGATCATCTGGTCCAACCTCACTGAGGTACTTTTGGGTTGTTTCTTTACCACCCTCACCCACCAATCTCTTTTCCTTCGAGGTTCAAACTGTATGTACCACCCAATCAACATTCTAGTGGCATTGTCTAGAAAACTGAGGGGTGTTCTTCTTCCTTAATGAGTCTAGCACCTGACTCAAAGTCTTTCTCTCTTTCTCAACTCCTCCTCTCATTATAGGGAACTTCAACGTTCATACTAATACTTCCACAAAAGCCATAACCTCTTAGTTTCTCAGCTTACTCATTCCTGATGACCACCATCCACCCAAGCTATATAGAGAGGATCATACCCCTTGATCTTGCCATCATCCGTTAATGTAACATTCCCATGTTCACAAACTACGAAATTAGTTTATCTGATCACAATCTATTGTCATTCCACATCTCCCTCTACCTTGCAGCCCCAAAACCTATTTCTTGCTGTCATCATGACTTTCAGTATTTCCAACCCCATGGTTCTTTTCCAGGCCATCACCTCAGGCCTTCTCCAGCTTACTCTGCATGTATCCTTTTTGTACTTAACAGTTTGCAAGTTGTTTCTGCTTTTAGACTCTGAACTCCTTGAGAGGAGAGACTGTCTTTTGCCTTTATTTGGATCCCTGTCACTTAATATAGTGCCTGGCACATAGTCGGCATTAAATAAATACTAGTTAAAAGACTAACTTGATTTAATTAAAGGCATTTAAAAATTGTGTCATCCTGCAAGCCTAACTTGCATTGAATTCTAGAATATCTAGTTTAAGTTTCAGCAGCTTGGTCAATTTGTACCTTAAAGTCCCTGCCCACTCTTAGTTTTCTCATTAGGAAAGAACTAAAGCTTCTGAATTTATGAATAAATTATTCTTTTTTATGATAGAGTATTTATGGTTTTGCAAAATAGGTGAATTCTGTAAATTATATTATGTGAGACTTTGGAAATCAGGGAGGAGAAAAGGTTATCCAGAAGGGTGGGTAGTCAGCAGTCTCAAATGCTGCAGAGAATTCAAGGCGGATAAAGAATGAGAAAAGGACTTTGAATTTGTCATTGAGGAGGTCATTGAATGACTTTTCAGATGGCAGTTTCCAGTAATGATGGAGATGGAAGCAAAAGAGTACTTTATGAAGCAGAAGCATGAAGTAGAAGATACTTTTTCAAGAAGTTTGGTGCTGAAGGGAAAGAAATACATCAGATAGTACTTGGACATAGGTGGAAGAGTCAAGGGAGGGTTTTTGGGGGGGAGGGGGAGGAGACCTGAGACATCTGTAGGCAGATGGGTAGAAGCCAGTGGAAAGAAAAGCTGAAACATAACGTACAGTTTTTGGAGAGGGATTCTTAAAGAGAAGTGATGAGGAGATGGAATTAAGAGGACAGGTAGAAAGAGAAAGGAGGACATTTCTTTTTGAGTCAGGAGAAAGGAAGAGGAGAGAGCAAGAGATGATACTGAGAATTCCTGAGAAAGGTTTGTTAGCAAGTTTTTCCATGTAGTCCAGACAGGACTGGTCTCTAACCTATGAATACCCGGAGCCACGCAAAGCAAGCCAAGAGACACAAGTAGCAGTTCAATTAATCAGTTTCAGAGTGAGGAATTCTCTCTGTGCTGGAGTAAAGGCACAATTTATATGTATAAATCACAAATGGGGAGGAGGGAGAAGAGGAAAAGGGGGATTACAGAACAACAAGCCCATGAGTCTATAATACAGGTGTTCTGGAGTCATGTGGGAACAGTATTGTTTCATGTCTTTGGGGTCATTACTTAGTGGCAACCAGAGTTTTGTGACAGGAATAGGTTCTACAATCTTTGATTCACTTCACTTAATGTATACAGGCACAGGAATGTAGTGACTGGGAAAGCATTGTCAAGGGTTTGATTGATGATTTCAAGCTTCATTGTAAGTCCCTGACTCCCAAGCCAGAGTCTCCTGAGAAATTTAATTATTAGTATAGTCATTTCACGTATCACATAGATTAATATGAAAATCATAATTCCCTTCACAAGGTGAGGGATCAATGATCTTAATCTCAGTAAAGCAGGCTTAGCTCACCACTGTAAGCTGGGGACTTAAAGAAAGAGTGAACATTTTGGAATAGCCACTGTAAAATGTTTGTAATTTTACAGATGATGAAAGGAGATACATTAAAGTGAAGAAGGAATTTTTAAATAACAGAAAATCTGATGTCATTATTTGTGCCATTCTGTGCACTAGAGATACAAAGAAAGGCAAAAACAGCCCCTACCTTTAAGGACCTCACAATCTAAAGGAACAGGACACCATGCAAACAACTATGTACAAACTATATACAGGATAAACTGGAAGTAATCAACAGATGGAAGGCACTAGAGTTGTAGCGTGATATTAGATGTAATCACTTTTAATAGAGTTTGCTAAATACTGAAAAAGCTTTACTTGGGGAAACTATGCAATATTTATTTTTCTTGGGAACAATATAGTGACTTTAAGTAATGTTCCTGAAATTTAGAAAGTGAGAAAAAACAATTCAACAAACACCGTACCTGCTATGTACAAAGCAACGTGCTAGGTGCTGGGAAGAAATACAAATTTTAAATGATGAGCATTATAACAGTTCATATTTTAAAACACTTTAAGATTTACAAAGTTATCCCACCCCAATAACCCTATCAAGTAGAGAGGTCAAGTCTCATTATTCTCTTTCTTACAGAGGAAACATGTACTTTGAGGGTAATTTCTCCATGGTTAGTGAGTGCTGGAGCCAAAGTATGAGCCTAGGTCTCTTGAACCTGAAACTCTTTTCCTGTATCGTTTTTGCCTCCCTCAGCACCATCCTTGTCCTTATGACATCGCTACACATTATAGTCTAGTAAGGAGGACACAAACATAGATAATACAATGTTATAAGTGCATTAGAGAAGTACTAAAAAGGTACTATGTAATTTTATGATGTTCATTCAGAGGCGGTGATACTGGATTCTTGGTCAAATATTCTTCCAATTCTAAGATTTTGTTTTTCTTTCTAAGATTCAAAGTTGATATTGACAGGTAGGTTTAGAGAAAACTTCATGGAGGAAGTAGCATTTGAATTGGGCTTTAAAGGATTGATAGGAAGACAATAGACAAAGACCAAAAGGGAAAACATTGCCAGCAAAGGGAATAGAGTGAACACAGGTAGACTAGAGCTGTGGTAGCGAGGCTTGAGAGTTCATCCCAGATTTTTGTTTTAGTGCCCAAAGTGAAAAGAACAGCTTTGGATATAAGAGTTAACAGTAGTTGATGGAAAACCAGAAAATGAGATTGAATAGTTGGAGTTGTTTTCCTCTTCACAATCTTTAGTTTGCTCCAGGTAAGTTAGTAGTATGATGAGGGCAGTATTATCAAATATCGTTTGGGTCACAGGCCTTGGAACATAGGGCATATCTATTTAGGAAGCCCTGTCATCAGTGTATGTATTTCCTCCACTACTATTATAACTCCTCCATAACTTTTAATCCTATGTTTTTCATATAAAGTTTTATTTATGTCTTTTGCATTTATATTATGATCATTTCAACCTTACTCCCAGATTGATAAGAAAAACCCCACCTTCCTTATGACAATGAAAAGCAAACAACAATATCCCCTATGGTGACTACATCTGACAATATATAAAATATTCTGTTCTAGTAGTCTCCCTCCTCTCTGCCATGAGGTACGAAGTATACTTCATTATCTGTCTTCCAAGACATTTATTAGTTCGTCAGTTTCCTCAAAATTCAATTTTGTTCCATATCTTCATGTTTACTCAGTATTTAACTGTTTTAATTGTGTTTCTTATAAGCAACAAATTGTTGGATTTTGTTTTCTTTTCCATTTCTTTATCCTTTTTACCAGAGAATTTAATTCATTCATATTTAGGATTATAATTGTTAACTTTGTGGATTCCCCCCACTAACTTCATACATATATGTACACATACAGTATTGCCATATTACACACGTATACATGTATGAATATATATGTATATGTAGATTTACCTCCTCTTATAAATAAGGCTGTAGTCTCTAAAGTTTGTTTTGTTCACATTTCTCTGAACCCATTCTCCTTCCAGCTTCTTCCTTCCATTACCTTGCCCTATTCAAAATTCCTTTATTTTACTCTTACTGTTTCTCTCTCCCTTGTTTATTTTACCCTAACTCAGATAAGACTGAGGTACTTAGTCCTCCCTTTCCTCCCACCTTCCATTTATTTATCCATTCTTCTACTTCAGTGATAGAAATATTTAATGCCACTTTCCAAGATTTATTTTATTTTATTTTCTCAACTACATGTAAAACAATTCTAACATTCGTCTTCTAAAATTTTGACTTCCAAATTCTCTCTCTTCTTCCCTCCCTGAGACGTCAAGCATTTAGATATAGATTATACACGTGGAGTCATGTAAAACATATTTCCATATTAGCCATGTTGCAAAAGAAAATGCACTTCAACATTTATCATTTTCCTTTTCTGTCACGTTAGCAAATCTGATAGGTGTGAGGTAGTACGTCAGAATTGTTTTAATTTGCCTTTCTCTGATCAGTAGTGATTTAGAGCATTTTTTCTCCTGGCTATAAATAGCTTTGATTTCTTCCTCTGAAAACTGCCTGTTCATATCTTTTGACCATTTATCAATGTATTGTTTTTCATTATACTCCCTTTCTTATTCCTTACCACTTTTAGGATTCTCTAAAATGGAATTCTCAAATATTTTGGTCTCAAGAAACCTTTACATTATTAAAAATATTGAGTACTCCAAAGAGCTTTTGTTTCTGTGGATTATATATTAGTGAGAAATGTTCTATAAAACTAGTCAATGGGATTTGATCCTGTTCTTTCTAGTTTCCTTCATGGTTTATTCATTTTGATGTCATGCTGTCTTTTGACATTTGAATTTAAGACCCCTTGTTTAACCCTCTCTGAGACTGACCTTCCTGAGTGCCCAAAGGAAACGCTTCTTCTCCCCAGTGGGAGTTAAACTGAGATGCACAGCCATGTCTTGTAGAAGCTGATCTCTTGAAGTGTCTGAATCCTCCCCCATCACCGGAAAGAGTTTGTCTCACTCCTTTTTGCCTCTGTAGGAATACTTCATGCTGTTCTGAGATAATTTCTTTTCTTTTCATTGTACCCAGTTTTAATTCCTTCTCTGGAATGTCCCATCAATGTCAAATGTCCTGTCTTTACTCTCAGTACCCCAAAGGCAAGGGAAAGGTTAAAAACCTGTCATCTACCTCGAGAGTTTTTTCAGTTATTATCTAAGCATCCTATCTTCTCCTCATCTGAAAGTCATTTTCCTGCTGCCTATAATATTTACTAATGAAGTGTTCAAATACACATATATGAAATATAAATTCCCTTCTTCCGTACTTTCATTTCCTGATTTTCTGGATAGAACTTCTGTTCCTTAGATTCTTTAGCCTATTAATACTCTCTCTGCCTTGAGACTGTCACTTAGATGAAGTATAAGAGGGTTTTTTTTCCTGTTTTTAAGAAAATTAAACAGCCAATGATAAGATCCCCCCCAAAATCTTTCATTCATGTTCTTGTCTAGCACTATCCTTATGAAAATCAACATTACTAGACTTTCAGTATTGTTTAAAAGTATTTAACTGTATGCTGTCTCATTAGTTGCGTATTCTCTTGAAGGAATCATTTTAATTCTTCTCTTTTGCTAAATATCCAATTTTTTTGATGCTTAGGCTTATTTTTGTAGGATATTTTATTTTGGGGGTAACAATACATCTCTCTTGTTCTTCATAATGCCATATTCAAATTTTTCCTTCCAGGTTTATCTCATGTTATTGATTTTAAAGAAACCTTGGAATGTGAAGAGTTTTTTGTTTGTTTGTTTGTTTGCTGCTTGCAAAATTTGTTCTTGGATTTGTTGTTCTGAAATTTGACTAACTGGCTAGATGATTTAAACTTGAGCTTTCGTTCCTGGCTCTGCTACTCTTTGCATTTCTCTGTCCTGCCAACTGTCTTCCCACCCCCTATCCTGATGCTGTGTTGGTAACTCTCTCACTGGCACTGCCATTTCAGGAGGTACTCCAGCCATTCTCACTTTACTCCCAGCTTGACTCACTCTCCAGACTTTTCCGTGTCCTCATCAGCCATCTTATACCCCTTGTATGTGCCTCACCTTCCCCTTTCTCCACTTTCCAGCTCTCCTTTATATGCATTCCCCAATTAGCCTTGAATTGTCTATGTGTGTGTTCGTCCTTTGTTGTCAAAGAAGACCATGCCATCAGAGAAATGATGACATGACTTGCACTTGACTTTGTTTTGAGTGAGGGAGGGCTGTGCAGGTCACCAGCCTCACTTCTCCTCCAGAGCCATCTGAATCCAGTGACCAGATATTCATCAGGATGACTGGAGATGACCCAGGATGAGGCAATTGGGGTTAAGTGACTTGCCCAAGGTCATATAGCTAGTGAGTATCAAGCCTAAGACCATGAAGAATACTGTCCCTCACATAGACTCCTGATGATGAGTAATCATTCTCTCTACCACTGAGGGAAGTTTTATTGAAATACCTAGACTTAAACCCTGAGTTACATGAATCTCCTTCCTTTATCACTTTATTGTTCCTAAGGCTTCAAACTAATCCACAGCCACCCCATTTTTTTCTCCTCCTATCTCAGAACTGGTCTTATTTATGTACCTCAATTCATCTTGGCAATGAGATTCTCTTTGAACACTGCTAAGAAGTTAATTCCAAAAGTCAAGTGTTTAAAACTGCCCTGGCAGAGGCAGTTACAAGTTTGTCCTGGGTCAAGAGAGGACTGTGAGAGTAGGGAGAACTTATCTATTTTATTGCTTTTATAGAGGGTCCAACCAATGTTCTAGAAGCTGGCCTCTGCTTCTTTTAATGTCCTGTGGATATTGTTTCATCTATCAGGCTGAGCATGTTTTATTTCTCCCTCCCCTCTCCTGAACACTTTTTTTTCCTTTCCTACATATCTGCAGGTAAGTCATCAGTGGTAATATTCTGCACCATACTTCTTCCTACCAAGAGTTTCTTGCCTTTTGGGTCACTTCTAGTTAGGATTCTTCTGAAATTATAGTCTTCCCTTATTTATAGCTTTATAGCGTTCCTGGAAGTTTTGTTTTCCTTTCTTTTTTTTAAATTAACCTGTAATTTCATTTTTATTATGAGCTCCTTGTGAAGTACTCCTCTACCAATGTAGATCTGTGCTTCTTTGCAGCTTATGTGATATTAAAAAAATTAGTGAAAATGATCTTCCATTTTAAAAAATCAGTCTATCTGATTATCATCCTTTTATTTAGATCTGGGCCAAGCTCATAGTCTGTTTTCAGTAGCTGCCCAAGACACATGGACTAACTCAATAGGACTACTCATCTAATTATATGTTGTAACCTTCACAATGTGAATTTGAAATTTTCTTTATTTTTACATTGTAAATATTTGAATAAATTCATTTAAATGGATATATTGCTTTGCTCAAAAGAAGTTTTATGGTATTCCAGGACCCAGTGCAATTAAAATAATGAATCATTGATTGTCAGAACTGAAGTAACCCTAGAGATAATTTAGTAATAAGAACAATTTCTATCAGTGATATGCAAAATCAGTATCTTTCTTTTATAGTCATACATTCTATTGGATTCAAGATAGGAAATATGCCTGACTAGTACCTAAAAAGTCTCTAGGGATTTAATGATAAGTATCAGGCAGACTATTGAGTATCAGTAGAGAAATTCCTGACATCACAGCTGACAGCAGGGAATATATTCGATGAATAAGGTAAGGAGCCTGGTATAATGAAAGTTCAGGTTTCCAGAGGGAATAGACTCATTACATTTGAATTAATAGGAAATCTGACTCAGATAGATTACATGTTATCCTTAGAAAACTACTTTGTATTTCTTTTAAAGCATCTCATTTCTTCAGCAACGATTCAGAATTTTGCAGAAGTTCCTGGAAAAGCAATTGCCACTTTCTACCATTATATCTCCCAAAGAACACTTCTTTTGAGAACAACAGGTAGACCAATAAGATCAAGATGCCAGTATATATCCGAAAAGGACCTCAGGAGATCCCGGATTATGAAGAGCAGGATTGGATTAAAGATGAAGAAGGAGATTATTTCCTAAAGGATCCAGATCAAATTCTTGATTCCCTGCCTCAGCCCTTCCGGATGATCAATAAACTGGTGAACCTATTGTTTGATCGGGCGTGGGAAATCATTGAGGAGAGAGAAGCAGCAAAGGCAGTTACAATACTTAAGATTCAGCCAACTGTCTATTTACCAACTCACAAATTCCAGGTATATGAATTTGTTAAAATTAGGCTGGCACAATAGGCATCACAATATTTAATAATAATAATATTTATATAACAGTTTAAGGTTTGCAACGCACTTTAAAAATATAATCTCATTTTATCCTCACAACAACCCTGGGAGATAGGTGTTACTATTATCCCTTTTTTCAAGTGAAGAAACTGAGGCAGGATGAGGTCAAGTGAATTTACCTGAATCACACAACTAGTAAGTGCCTGAAGTTGAATTTGAACTCAGGTCTTCTTGACTCCAGGTCTGACAGTCTATCTACAATAATATCTAGCTACCATAATATACTACTATAATATTACTATAGTAATAATGTTACTATCTACAGTAATATCTAGCTATCTAAATGTTATATTAAGTTTAATATAACAGTAAATAAATATAACTTGGAGACCACTGAGATTTTCATCCATTAACTTCTGATTAGTGGGAAAAGGAAGGAGGAAGATGAATCTAGTTTGGGGGAGACATTTTCCTAATATGGTAGAAAGCAAATGTTTCCTATTGCATCTTTGGTGAGAGATAGTAATAGGGGTATTTGAGCAGAGGATGGGGCAGTTGGCAGCATTATATAGTAGTTTAAGAGCTAGCCTAGGAACCAAGAAGACTTGGCCTTAATGCATACTGATTGTGTAACGTCTGGTCAAGTCACTTACCCTCTGACACTATGTTAATGAAAAGGTAACCTGAACCCATATGGGTAAAGGGAATTTACTACCTAGGAAGTTCCCAGTACTAGTAAGATCCCAAGTCCAGTCCCTATCCTTATCTGTGATAGTCGACTTGATTCCGTAAGCATGTATGGGTGAAGGACACTGTGCTAGCCCTAGGGATAGAAAGTCAGAAAACAACACAGACCCTGCCTTAAAAGGGTTTACATTTATATGGAGGATAAAACATCTACCCAAATAGCTAAAATGTGAATTATAATATAAGTGAATAAGACAGGTCAAATGAAAAGATAAAATTTTAGGAAGAGAGGGATTGTTCCAAGCTGGATGGCTTAGGGAAGGCTTCACACTGAATAGCATCTTGAAGGCAGAGAAGGATTTCATGGGTAGAGGCCTGGGCAGTACTCATTTCAGGTATGGAGTACTTTCATAAAATAAATCATTGTTGATTCTTGAAGATTAGAATTAATAATGTGAGAGGTAAAAGAATATATTCCTGAAGATTCTTCTCTTCTTCGACAGCAGCTCATGTTATAGAAGATTTTTGGACTTAGAACATGAGAACAATGACAACTGATAGATGTTGTACTCTCATTTGTCTTCACAGCTTTCGAGTGTACCAAACTGCATTACCATCTGCAAAGGCTATGTGTTTGTTGGGTCATCCAAAGGATTGAGAGTCTTCAATTCATTGTTAAATTATTCGAGGGTTTGTAGTTGGGATTCACTCAAAACTGAGATCGTTTCCATCTGGGTTACAGAAATGGGGAATGAAATATTTGTTGCTACTGTGGATGAAATGGGTACTTACTCTTCCTGGTTTTGGTTTTTTGTTTTTGTTTTTATTCATTCTAGAGCTGCCTGCAGGTTTACATCGAAACAAAAGGCAACCTGTCTTCTGATAGGGATATATACGTTTTCTGTGTGGGTGGAATTGTATTTACTAAGATTTGCTTACTAAATCTAAGTGTGTACACCTGAATCTAAACAAATATTAGACCTTGTATGTGAATAATATAGCAGTTGTGAGACTATGGAAAAACACAGAGTTTCTTTGAGGCTCTATTTGTATTCATATGAAAATTATTCAGTGTGCTTCTTTATACCTAAAGGATCCATGCTTTCAACTAAGTGAGTAGTCTTTCTTCTGACACAAAGGGCAATTTCATTATAGGTCTTAAGAGTTATTGTGGCTGAAAAATTAATCACCCTCAAGTCTTTTTTAATTTAGTGAAGCTGGTTCTGTATGTCTGTATGACAGATATATAACCATCACTAGGCCTATATTTGAGGCCTTTCTAGTGTCAGGATCTAAATGAACCTGTTCTCTATTGATAAAACTTTCACATTAGAGCTTCAGAAATAAAGGTTGCTGTTTTTTATTTTTATTTCAACTTCTTGATTTGAAGTCTGAACATAATATGGTCAACACCCTAGGGACCTATAGTCCTTACTAGGCTGTCACTGGTAGTGTGCCAGATACTTTTGTAATCCTTATATTGTAGGGATGGAGACCAGATTAGAAATAAGGAACCAGGTCTTCAGGATGAGAAATGATGACATGCAACCTTATATTAAAGCCTCTTTTAGGCTATACAAATAATGGTGATAGAAGAACTGTGATAATTCAGCATATATACCTTATAAATATTTGTAAACTATATACATATTTGCAAGTGTGTGCTTCTAATGAATATACTGCAGTGAAGTTCTGTGGAGAGTATATGAAATTTGTTTTATTATCTCTGTTCTCAAAATGCTTACAGTCTTATTGAGGAGGCAAAAATATACACACTTTTAAAATGTCAACAACTACAAGGCAATATGTGATTAAGCGGCAAAATGAGTGATATAGGTGATAATTTTGGAAGGAGTTCAGAAAAGAAAGATAAGTATGGATTAGGGCAGTTGAGGAAGACTTCGTGGAGGATATGGAACTTCAGCGGGACCTAAAAGATGAAGAGTTTCAGACAGGTGAAGAGAACTGGGGGGGCATTTCAAGTGAGAATAATGATACCAGCATTTTAGGGTTGCAGGAGTGGTAGAAGCTGAAGTGAGTGTGGTAGGTTTGGGCAGGACAATTAGGGAGCTGGGCTAATGCATGGAATTACCTATCATTTCAATTTAATCAAATCCAACAAGTTTTTATTAAGGGCTTGCTGTGTGCCAGCCATTATCTTAGGCACTGGTAATACAGAGACAAAAGTGGGACGTCCTTTGCCCTCATGGAGCATGTCCTCTGCTGAAAGGGAAGGGGCAATGTGTTGTAGGTGGCTTAAGGAGGGAAGGTTGGAGGAACGGAAGCTTTAGGGTACGCCCCAGAGGGCTATCAGGAAAAAACAAAGAAATCTGTTCAGGAAGGGCCCAGCTGAGATTATGTAACACCAATTGGGGCAGCAATTCAACTACCTGTTTAGGAAACCAGACTGCCTTGCCTTTTATAGTGACTTGTTTTCTGTTTCAGGTGTTGTTCGTCTCTTTTATTTTTACAAAGAATTTCTTTTCCTAATCAAAGCCGTCAATGAAGTGGTGAGTCTTCCATTTTTGTCACTCATATAAAGACTACATTGGAACACTGGAGGGATGTATTAGATTAGGAGGAAAAATGGGTTTGTATTATCAAAGAAGACCCCATTGCCCCATTAGCAATGTTTTCCACACCTATAAGAGAGTATATACTATAACCTGATAGAGAGTGAGAGATGAATCTTTTTACTAACCCAACTGTTAGAAAAAAAAATAAAAGCAGTCTTGCTCCATAGTCCCCTTAGGGCCAAAGGAAATATGTGATTTTTTTAAAATAGGAATTTGTCTTATAAGAACTTTGATGCCTAATGAGCAGACTAGCATAGTAAGGCTACACTCAATCTATATCCTATTGAATAGCAATACTACCTTATTTTTTAAAATAATATTTTATTTTTCCCCAGTTACATGTAAAGACAATTTTTAAAAATTTTGACTTGCTAATTTTCTCTCTTCCTCCCTCATGTTCCCCTTCGCTGAGATGGTAAGCAATTTGATGTAGATTATACATGTTCAATCATGCAAAACATATTACCATATTAGTCATGTTGTGAAAGAAGATACAGAACCAGAGGAAAAAAATCCATGAAAAACAAATTTAGAAAGGAAAAATAATATGCTTTAATTTGCATTCTGATTCCATCGATTCTTTTTCTGGAGATGGATAACATTTTCCATTATGAGTCCTTTGGAATTGTCTTGGATCATTGTGGTGCTAAGAATAGCTAAGTCATTCACAGTTGACCAACATCCAATATTGCTGTTACTATGTTCTTCTTACTTACTGTGTATCAGTTCCTATAAGTCTTTCCAAGTTTTTCTGAAATTGGTCTATTCATCATTTCTTATAGCACAGTAATATTCCATTACCATCATATATCGCAACTTGTTCAGCCATTCTCCAGTTGATGGACATCCCCTCAATTTCCAATTCTTGGTTACTACAAAAAGAGTTGCCAGAAATATTTTTGTTAAGAAAGGTTCCCCCAGCACCACCTTTTTTAATCTCTTTGGGATACAGACCTAGTATTGGTATTGCTGAATCAAATTACAGTTTTATAGCACTTTGGGCATTGTTCTAAATTGCTTTCCACCATAGTTGGATCAGTTTACAACTCCAACAGTGCATTAGTGTCCAGATTTTTTCATACCCAACATTACCTTATTTTAATGATATGTGATCTTAATAGAAATTTGTCTTGTAAAAATTTTGATGCTTAATATTGAGTAAAGTTGCAGAGAAACTCAGAACTATACTCAATCAATATGTTATTAATCAGCAAAGATACCTTATTTTTAGTGTCAACTAGAACCTGCCTATATCCAATAAAGTGATGTAGATGGCTTTGGTCTGTATATGTCTGCTAGCCTGCCAGGGTATCAAGTGACATGAAATTTTCCTAAATCATTAGATTTGGAAAATCCCAAAGATTTTAAACATAGAAATAATATATGCTCTTGTCCTATTCTCGACTGAAGTGAAAGATCTTTAAGTATGTTTATGTAATGCCTGGATTGGTATTCCTCATTGCTTCTTTCAGCAAATGGTTTTTGGAAAATGTCTTTAATATGAACAACAAATTTGAGACATTTGTTTCTCTAATGTCAGCCAGAAAATAAAGCAAAATATATTTTTCTCTCTCATTGAGCTGAGTATAAGCTGTAGTGATATTTCTGTTTTTTCTTTTTCCAGGAAGATATTAGCAAGCAGACTACATGTTTGAATTTGCAAGTTTCTCCTCAAGGGAATTTTGTGGCCATACTTCTCCAAGGCAAGACAGACTAGGAACCATTGTTAAAGTGTGCAGACCTGCCATCTCTTTCAGATATATATTTATTTTTTCCCTTAGGGAACCTTCAAATGAGATCCCATCCTACATAGGAGCAGCAGTCCAGCTCTGATATACTTCCTGTGAGGAATGTGAAATTTCTGTTTCCACATTAGCAGGTATTAGATGTAGAGACTCTATGTTTTCAAAATACCCCCAGCCCAGCAAACTTCCATAGTCAGTTATCTTCTGTGATATTAGTCAACCAGTCAATAAGCGTTTAAGTGTCTGCTGTGTTCCTGATGCTATGCTAAGCACTGGGGATAGAATGACAAAAATGAAACAGAAGCTTATAATCATCATCACCACCACCACCGTTGTAACTAATATGTACGTTGCAATTTAAGGTTTGCAAAGTGCTTTACAAAGTTATCTCATTTAATCCTCGCAACAACCTGGAAAATAGGTGCTGTCATCCCTCTTTTACATATGGGGGAACTGAGGCAGACAGAGGTTAAATGAGTTGCCTTTGGTCACACATTTAGTAAGTATCTGAGTCCAGATTTTAACTCAGGTCTTCCTGATTCCAGGTCTTCACTCTCTCCATTGTACCACCGAACAGCCTACAAGTGTACATTCAGCATTTGTGTGTGTGTGTGTGTGTGTGTGTGTGTAGATATATGTAGACAAAGATACATAAGCATATACAAAATGAACACAAGTTAGGTGGGCACTAGTAACTGAAGAGATCAGGGAAGGCTTCACCTAGAATGTGACACTTAGAATTTTAAAGAAACAAGGGATTCCAAGAGGCAGAGATGAGGAGGAAGAACATTTCAGGCATGGTGAACAGCCAGTACAGATGGAGGAGACAGAGTGTGTAAAGATAACCAGTATGGTAACTGTAGAGTGTATATGGGGGGGAATGTGGAAGAGGATTCAGTGGATAGGAAGGGGTCAGTTTGTGACGAGCATTAAATGTCAGAGGATTATGTATTGGAGCCTAGAGGTAATGGGGAGCTATTGGAGTTTATTGAGTCTGATCTATCAGCCTATGTCTAGCTGCCCTATACTTCTGTCATATTAATGAAGGGCCTTCTTTATACTTTGTAAAGGGGCAAATTTCTTCACATTTACTTTGTACCTTTACACCTCATGGTCCCCATTACTTGCTTCTTACATCTCTCAGTTTCATCAAGTGGGTTTAGGGGAACACAACTCATCAGAAATCCCATGGCTATTTCCCCTCCCCCCATGTGTAAGCACCTCTCCAGACATCTTTCTTTTATAGTTAAGTGTTAAATGTAGAAATCAAAATATTTTGTTTGGAACACATAAGACTTTGAGACAAGGGCCCAACACTAAGATGGGTTGAACAAAATTTCCACTGCTTAAGTATAAAGAATCTGATTTCTCATAAAACTCCATTTTCTTATATGACTGTCCTTAATCTTTCTAGCCTGCAACCTTGATAGTTTGGTGATAACAAGTTGTTTATCCATTTCTAAAGGATCTTATTACAGTAGAAAAATCCTTTCAGGGGTCACAGCTTGCAACAGTGATTGCATCCTCCTAATCCTTCTTACCAAGATATAAAGATTCCCCTGCCAGAAGTTCTGAGAAGGCAGACTATTTTACAAAAGACATTTTGCCTATTTGAACTTGCTCAATGACTGGTTTCCCAATGCAGGAACTGGGGACGTTTGGCTAGATGTATATCGATTGCCCAAGGACTCTTGGCTTAAGGAGATGGAACAACCCCATTCATCTTTTATGTCAAAGAAGAAAATTAGCCATTTGCATCTAGTAAGAAAATGTTTCATTTTCAACCTGTATGTTTCTCTCCAGGTTTACATTCATACCCCAAATCTTCAGCACATTCTAGGCTGAATACCAGAGTGCAAGAGAAAGATTAGAAACATAGGTTCCTACCTGACTGGTTACTTTCCAGTCTAGCTCTCCTAACTCTGTCTCTAGCTAGAATTTGACATTCAAGTCACAGTGCTTTCATTTGGATAATCCTCAATATATAACTTTTTATTTTTAGGTGGAATTTTTTTAAGTCTAACATAGGAACATTTTTCAAAAATTTAACTCTCATCAGTGGATACTTAATGATGATAAAGACAGTGTGATGTAATGAGGAGCTGGTCTCAAATCCAGGATCCACTCTCTGACATACACTAGCTATGGGACCCTGGGCAAATCACAAGCACTCAGTGCTCTAAGCTGCTCTAATGATGTAAGTTGTAGAGAACATTGCCATCCTGCTTTGGTAGAGAGAGTCCTCTACACCAGGTCTGCTCCCCCTCTTGATCTCCCACTGTACTAATTGTTATGGAAATATGCAAGGAGGCATGACGCATGATCTCTGCAGTCCACTGGTGGAGATAATGCATACACATATATACGTAAACATACATAATACACATACATATGTGTGACAAGATAGGAAAACACCTTGTCCTGGGCCTGTATTTCTCAGATTAACTTCACCAACCATAGGTAAAAAGGGAGAAAGTTCTTTTCAATATATCTAGGTCTTGGTCTTTCTTTCACTAAAGTCTGCTGTGAACTAAAACACAAATGGTTCAGATGCAGCATCAGATTTTATTATAGAAGAGTAAAATTACAGGGGAGAAATGCACATTTAAAGTAAATCATATATGTAGTCTTATATTAGAATATCATTAATAAAATTATAGTATTAGAGCCAAAATGTCCCATAGAGGCCATCTAGTCCAGCCCCCACATTCTATAGGCAAAGGAACTGAGGCCCAAAGGTTAAGTAATTTGCCCAAAGTCACAGTAGCATAGTTGCGGTTAAATTTACCCAGATTATTTGATTCATTATCTAGTTCTCCCTTTACTCTCCCTCTCTCTTTCTGTTTTGATTCTAGGTTCTCATTCCTCTGGATTCTAGTAAAACTCCTCTCCTTGCACCTACCTCCCTTACCAATGCATCTGATGTCCTTCTTGGGTTGCCCCTAAGATTACCAATTATTTTTCTCTCACTCTTGGGCACTTTTCAGTCTTTTCCCCTGCTGTATTATGTATCAACTAATTTTTTATTTCTTATATCTCTTCTTCTCATGATCCCTCCTGGGTTTAATTATCATTTTTATGTGAATGACTGTCGGATTTACATATATAACCCCATCCTGAGTTCCATTCCATATCACAAATTGCCTATTGGCATTTCAAACTGTATGTCTCTTGACATCTCACACTCTATATGTCCAAGGCAGAACTTGTTAATTTTTACCCCCAAATTCACCCCCTCTTCTGAACATTCCCATTTCTGTTGAAGGCACCACCATCCTCCCAGTCTTCCTAGGTCTGAAACTAAAGTGACCTCTCACTCTATACCTCACCCCATATACCCAATCAGTTGCCAAATCTTGTTTCCACCTCCAAAATATATTTCACATTAGCATCCTCTCACTAGTAAAACAGCTACCATTGTAGGTCAGGCTTTCATAGCTCCCTAATTGTCTTCTTGCCTCAAATGTCTTACTATTCCAAACATTTGCGTAGCTGCCAGAGTGATTTTCCCTAAGCATAGGTCTGACCTGATATTCCCCTACTACCTCTCTATTGTGATTCTGTGACTAAAATCCCTCTCTCTCCTTCTTCTGACCTTCTGAAGTATTTATTCTCTCATTTGGAACTTAGCATATCCTGACGTTATTGTCACTTTTTATATCCATACCTCACATCTCTCCAATCTGATCATAAGATCTTTGAGTGTAGTCATCATATTTTATGCTTTATATTTCTCCCACATCCTAGAATGACTTGCACATAATAGGTGCACAGTGAGTGTTTATTGGTTTACTATTTAGGAATACAACTTTGGAATAGAGATGTGTTCACTATAAATAATTCAATCTCTGTGCTGAGATACTACTAGCTGAGTAATGGCAGTCTTCATATTGTAGACAAACACCATAAACAGCCTTAAAAAATCTATAACCGCATTGAAATATTTATTGATTGCAAAGATAACTGTGTTCACTTCATATTAAGTCACTTTCTTACTAGTCTCCTCCTCCTCTTGCTTCCAATTCATTTTGTCTAATACCATCAGATTAAACTTCCCAAAATAGTTTTTCTGTCTTCAGAAATTTTCAGTGACTTCACAATACCTATGGGCAAACTGTTTAGAATTCAGGAGCGTTCAAAATCTGATTACGCTCCCTTGAATGCCATGCCCATCCTTACATGCTAGCTCCCTTCTCCCCTCCCCCACTCTAATATCTCTGTGGTGCCTATCTCTTTTTTATTTCAAAATTCTATCCATCCTTCAAGGCTCAATTCAAGTCTCATTTCCTTCATGACCATTCCATGACTTCCCCAATCACTACACTCTGTAATGATTTCTTCCCCTTATGAACTCCTCTAATATTTTCTGTTTATATTACTCCTATGGGCAGCAAGATGGCACAGTGGATAGAGTGCTGAGCCTGGAGTCAGGAAGAAACTTACTAGCAGTGTGACCCCAGGCAAGTTTCTTAGACCTTTTTGCCTCAGTTCCTCAGTCTATAAAATTATCTGGAGGGGGAAATGGCAAATCACTCCAGTATCTTGGACGAGAATATCTCACATGGGCTCATGGAGAGTCAGGCATGACTAAGAGAACTGACCAACAGCAGCTAATCCTGTGGTATTTGATCACATCCTACCTTTTATTATTATGATTTCATGTCTTCTCATCTAGATTGTGATAAACTCCCAGAAGCCATCTATCTTATAACTCTGTATGTCCTTATAAACCCTAGCACCTTCCTGTGCACATGGTAGTATTCAGTAAATGTTGAATGATTATTGGCTCCCCAAGCATCTAAGCCATACTGGGCAATTAGAAGGGGCAAAATGATAGCATGTGAAAGGTGAACACATTTCTGTTTTGTTTTTGTTTGTTTTTTCCTGCAGAAATCCGTTGAATCGTCAGATCTTTCAGATGTGGTAAAAAAGCTTTAAGGAGAATTTCCAAAATTTGGGTTGTATTTTAGAGATTTACTTGAAGATTTACATTTAGTATCAGATTTTTTATTTGTTCTAAGCTCTCCATTCAGTTCTAGGCTCTCTTCAGGTAAGGGTACCTGGAAAGAGAGAAAGACTCTGGGAAGAAGCCAACATGTAGAGGAGCCAGTACCTCAATCATGTCTATTCCCAACTTACCACACTAGAAAAACTGGGGATTTTCCCTTTGCGTGAGATTGAGGACTCTTCCTCTCTTGTGGTTGAGCTGGTGCCAGCTTCTCTATGTGTTGCCTTCTTCCTGAAGTCTTTCTCACCCTCTGAGAACCTCTCCCTGAAGAAAGCCTGGACTTACATGTGTCCTTCTTAAAAGCTAAAGACAGAAGAACTCAGATCTCTTCTTTCCCAAGCTCCTGCCTATTCCATCCCTCACATAGGCAGAGAGTATCAAGTTATCAATTTCCATCAATGAGAAGACTCCTAGGAAAATGAGCTTGAGCCCTGAGTAACAAAAAGATATAGTATGTTCTACAAAAGGATATATTAGGTTCAACCCTAAATCCTCTGTTGTGTCCGATGGGTATTTCAGCATAGTCCCAGGTGGGTTTCCAAAATGTGAGCTTCCCTTTAGGGTTTTTTCTATATGAGGCTAGTGGGTGTGGGTCACATGTCCCAGTGCCTTGTAGTTCTTGAGATCTCTGCCTTCTACTGTGAAGCTCTATAATTTTCTCTTACAGGAAAATTTTTCTGTGAAAACAGACATTAAATTAAGTGGTCCAGTTCCAATTATGAAGCTTAAACCACCCAAGGCAGTTACAGGTAAATAGTATTCAACTTCAAACAATTTGTTGCTTCCTTCTGCGTGACTGTAGGACAGCCTATTTGAATGGTAGGCATCGTGCCAAGAAGAAAATGAGTAGTCTCATAAATTTTAGTATTGCAGATGCAAAGATTATGAGAGTCAGAAGAGAGAGAGGAAAAGAAAGTAGGATTGATATAAAGAAAGAAGGAATATGGGGTTTTACTAATATTTGCCTTCTGCCCTATAAGTAGCAGTGAGCTATTACTGTCTCTGGTCAGGCATCGTGAGGATCTGTTCTATCTACTTTATGAATATCAACCAAATATTCAACCATGGATCAGAGTAAATCAAGATAGTGGGGATACAGAAACATAGAAGAGCAATTGGTGTTTGCATCCCAAACAAAGGGGGGAATGCAGAGGATTGAAGACATGGGCGGATAGCTTAGTGTATCTGAATTTTTAAGACTGAGTTTCAGGAGAAACTAGAAGTGTTGGAACAGCCAGGAAGAAGAATAGAAGTGTGGAGAGTTAAAGAAACAAGACTACATTTGTAGATATAGGCAACCTAGGCCTCAAACTATCAGATCAAGTTGGAGAGTGCAAATAAGTTTTTCTTCTTCTACACAGGTACTTCATTTAAAAGCCCACTGGAAGTCTTTCAAAAGATAGAAGATTTATATGGGTTGGGCTCTGGGCAGAACCACATGATCAAAGATAGTCAATTGGAGCATCAGGCAGCAATCTTTGAAAGTTTATTTAAAAAGTATCTGCATGTGGAATGCCCAGAGGAAAATCCAAGGTGAGATGGAGAAGAAAATAACAAGGGTTTTAATAATCTCTAGAAACTTTGTATAAGTAAGATTTCTAATCTTCTTCCTTGGCTTAGAAGTTCAGTCAGAAATGAATCCAGGATGTCATTCATTTCAACCAGCATTTGTTAAACACTGTGTACAAGACACTGACTAGGGTATTGTGGAGTCAAAAATAAAAGACAACATAAGTCCTTCCTTCACGGCGTTTACATTGTAGTAGGTGGACAGAACAAGGATCTATTAGTAAAGGATTAAATGTATTGGAGAGGTGAAATAGAGTGTGGCTTGAGAGATTCAAAGAGAGGGGGTCTTCTAACTGGGGAAATTAAGGAAGGCATCATTTAGGAGATGGCCCTGAGACGGGCTTTGAAGGCAGGAATAGATATAGAATCCACCTTGGCTAGGGTGTAAAGAGTATTAGTGGGGCTATCATGGAATAATGTTAGAAGAGCAGATGAGAACCACATTTTGCCTTGAATATAAAGCTAAGGTGCACATGTGTCCAACAGATAATGGGGAGCCACTGAAAGTCTTTGATCTAGGTGTTGGGAGTGATATGGTCAGACCTGAGCTTTATGTTATGGTTGCAGAAATTTAGGCAGATGTCTTGGCTAAGGTTATTTGGCATATCTTTGCCAGAAAACTCTCCTAGAGCTCAAATAGCTAGAGCACAAAATCACTTTAATTTTCACATTTGAAACGAAATCCTTCCATGCTACTATAATAAACACCTTTAATTTGAATTTTTTCCCTAGTATATTCAGGATGTTAACCCACAGAGCTGAGCCATAATTAAGGTTGCAAGTGTCTCATGAATTGGAACACGAATGAGTTTGGATTAATCCAAAGGAGGAAAAGATGTTTCAAAATCACTTCCTTCTGTAATGTAGGCATTCTTTCTAAGAGTATAGAGACCTTCTCTGAAAAAGGGAGTACCTTTTGACATCATTTCTGGCCTTCAATATGGGTGACTGACAGCTGAAATTAATATGTATACATATAAATCAGCTCACAAATTTCCCTGTCATCCCCAAGGTATACCATATAATTTAGGTATATCTTACATCCCTAGATAGAGCCTTGAAGTTTCTCCCATTCATCATGCATTCTTGCACCTAAACAAGAAAATCCTGTCCTTGTCACGTAGTCTTCCATAGCTCATTGTTGATTATCTTTTTCTCTCCTAGTGTTGCAATGTTCCATTTTCTCCTCCCTGGACATATACTTATGTTGCCACCTGAAACCAAGGTTCCCTCAGGTAAATTAAAAGTGGATGATTATTTTATAGAAGTTGCAAGTCACTGAAAAAAGATTTTATATCATATTTGTAACTACACTGTCTTGGCTGAATATTGCAAGTGCTTTCCTGTCTTGAGAGGAGAAAGTAAAATGGAGATGAGTCAAAGGCTCATCAGTGATGGCATTGAATTATCAATCAGGGTAGAGGAAGTGGGGAGGGACGTGGTGGTCAAAAGTGCCTTTTTAGCTTTATGTACTCAGATCAAAGAATCTATTAAACAAAAAAGGAAAAAAATGCTTCGAGTTATGAGATAAGTTGTCTCTAAGGCAAGTGATTGTGGGTTTAAATTCCACCTGAGCGCCTCCTTTAGCGAGCAGGTACTGATCATGTTCTCTCAGAAGAAAGAGAAGGGAAGTAGGATCTAGTGAAAAGTTACAGAGAAAAGAGCATTGGATTTGGAGTGACTGGACTTGTGTTTAAGTACTCCTACATTTACTAGCTCTGTGTGACTTGAGCAAATAATTTCCAACTCCCAGAGCCTTACTTCCTCGTGTTCTTTAATTTTCTAATGTTATCCCAGTTAGCAAAATGGGAGCAATAATACTATTTGTACTACTTTCCTCGCAGGTATTGTGAGGCTAACCCTTTGTAAATTATAATACATTTATTTTTGTTATTATTACAAGTTGACTTCAGTCAGCTGTCTCTAAAGCTAGATTGTGGTTCATATTCTAAAGGTGTGGATTCCACTTTAGAGAATGATGAAATATGTGATAAAGAATTTTCTTTGAGGGCTCGTTTTTTGGTGAGAGAAGAGGTGTGAGAAAAGAGGGGATAAGCGATTCAGAGGAGAATCTTGCTTTCCATGTTTTCTGTGGTGGTTTAGAGTCCTGTCCATCAATCATCTTATGCTCTCAAGACAGTATGAACTTATATTAGAGTGTTGGACATCAGATGTCAGGCCCTCTCACAGCTTCTGCCATTAAGCTGTCTGCCAACATTGGTTTTAAATACTTGAGATCTTCCAAGCTTTCCTTTTTAAAACACAAAAGCATTCATTCATTCATTGATTTTTGTTATGTTTTGAGGTGGATGGCATTTTCCATCATAATTCCTTTGTAGTCGATTTGAATAATCATGTTACTCAGCATAGCTTAGCCATCTGCAGTTACTCTTTAAACAGTGTTACTGTATATGACATCCTCTTGGTTCTACTTGTTTCACCCTGCATTCTTTCATTCCAGTCTCTCCATGTTTTCTAAAACCAGCCTGCTGGTCATTTCTCACTGCACAATAGTGTTCTGTCAGAATAATATACCACAACTTATTCAATCATTTCCCCAATTAATGGATGTTACCTCAGTTTCCATTTCTTTGCCGCCACAAAGAAAGCTGTATCAATATTTTAGAACATATAGGTTCTTTTCCTTTTTTCCCCCAATCACCTTGGAAAACAGACCTAATACTGGTATTGCTAGGTCAAAGGGTAGACACAGTTTTATACCTCTTTGGGGGTAATATCAAATTGTTCTCTAAAATGGTTGGATCAGTTCACAATTCCGCCAACAGTGTATTAGTGTCCAATTTTTCCACATCCCCTCCAGCATTGTCATTTTCCCCTTCTATCATTTTAGCCAATCTGATAAATACAGGACAGTATCTCAGAGTTGTTTTAATTTGCATTTCTCTAATAAAAAATTATTTAGAGCGTTTTTAACATGATTATATGTAGCTCTGATTTCTTCTTCTAAAAACTGCCTGTTCATATCCTTTGACCATCTGTCAATTGGGGAATAACTCACATTCTTATAAATTTGACATGAGAAACTGGCTATAAATTTTTTTCCCAATTTTCTGCTTTCCTTTTAATTTTGTCTACATTGGTTTGATTTGTACAAAATCTTTTTAATTTAATGTAATCAAAATTATCTATTTTACATCGCACAATATGATCTCTTTTTTTTTTCATAAATTCTTCTGTTATCCATAAATCTGATAGGTAATGTGCTCTATGCTTCTCTAATTATGATATCTCCCTTTATGTCTAGGTCATGTATACATTTTGACCTTATTTTAGTAAACAGTATAAGTTATTGGTTTATACCTAGGTTCTGCCAGATTGCCTTCCAGTTTTCCCAGCAACTTTTACCAAAAGCTTTTCTTCCAAATTTTTTAGGAATTTTTTTCCCTAAAAGTTTAGAGCTTTGTGTTTATTAAACACGAGGTTCCTGTCGTCATACGGTGTTTTGTATACTGATGCGTCATCCTGTTTCTTAGCCAGTACCAAATAAATATTTCTTCAAATAAATAAATAAATCAGACTTTATTTGTATAAAGCTCAAGCTCTACCAACATTGGTTTCATATGCTCAAGCTCTTCCAGGCTTTCCTTTTCAGGATGATCCCCTAGCAGTTCCTGCTGTTGCTGATCAGTGCTGCATAAGAAGATTTGTAAAGCTTTATTGACCAAGTTCACCTTTGTTTATTTATACCTTAAAAGGTGGAAATGATTGTCCTTAACTTCTGTTCAAGAATGAGCTCCCTGTTCAGGAATGAATATCTTGTGATAAACACTCAGCTTTTTGGGGACAAAACTGCAGGATTAATCTAATTGTTCTACAGCTACTGATTAGATAAAAATAGTTACATGTAATTTCTCCATAATTTTAAAAACCCTACTGGTTGGTTAGCATAACAGTTATGTATGTGTATGTGCGTGTACCTGCTTTTTGATAGAATATTTTAAGTTTCCCATCCATAACAGGATGAAAATGTAGCCTGGGCAGGGCATGGTATAATACTAACTTAATCTGTTCTACTTGGTCCTCCTCATTTGTTCTTTTTTACATATTCTTAACTTCATCATGTACTTGTGTTACTAATGAACACTGTTTTGGAGGCTCCCTTCCAAAGTTAACCCTTTGTCCATCCTAACAAGGAGACTGTTGCCTTATGTCAAAATCTTGCCCCATAAAAGAGAGCAGACATCTCTCACTGTCACTTTGGTATGAGAAGAAAAAGGAATGAGGCTTCAGAGCTTGAGATTCAGCATCAGGTCTCATGGAGAGATCTGCTGTCATAGCAGGACGTTATCACATGCTGTTTTCCAAACCTAGAAAAGAATGTGAATTCCAGAGGTGAGGCCCAAATTGAAAACATTCAAATGAAAATATTTTGAGAAAAATTAATCCAAAATACATACCTCTTGGGAATTACATAGTAGGAAGAGACATGAGCAATATAACAGCAAGGCCAGCATATTCCACTGGAGAGTTCACACCTGTCTGGCTCATCTTTATAAGGCAGCTTTTGTAGAATGAGTTACTACTGATTTTAAAAGTAACAGTTTATCTGCTATCCAAGTAAATGAGAGCCAGCTTCCCTTCTTTGTCTAACCCCTTTTCCCATCTTCATTTCTCAGGTGCAGCCTGTGCTCTGGGTATACACTGGCCTGGAAATCATAATTTCTTCCTCTATTCACTTATCCGGCCTCCAAGAGACAAAGAGAAAGAGAAGGAGAAAGAGAAAGAGAGAGAGAGAATTGGTATGATAATTTGCTGCTGAGAGGAAGCTTCTTAAATCTAAATTAATTTCTCCTTGAATTTCAGTGGCTTATTAGAAGTTTAACTTGCAGTATTTCTTAGAAAGGTTTTAGGAACTGTGCCTGTATAGGGCCACCTATGGGTAGAGCTGGGTAGAGCATATTTTAGAAATATGGAATGGCTTGGGCCCTGGATCATCATGAAGTAAAAGCATTTATTAAGGGCCTGCTGTTTATGGTGGGCAGGGAATACAAAAACCTAAGTGAGACAAAGAGTTGCCCTTGAGAAGGTTACATTCTGATAGGAAAATACTACACATAGGTATAGGGGGTGTTCAGGGAGGACTAGCATCTCTACCGAGCCTTTTTTAGGACTGCTCATCCATCTTTGGTGTCCACCTGTCACTCAGCTCTCACTGGTGGCTCCAAGAAGCTGCAGCATGTGCAGCAGTCACACCCTGGTAAAACCGTCTCAGCATGCAGACAACCAGGCTGACAGTAACTGACAGGCCTTAAATCCACCAGTGATTAAGGGGGATGTCTACCCGAAGCATATGACGAATTCCCCTATTGGAATGGATAGGTGAGAACAATTTGTTCCAACAGTCACGAAGGTGACTGAATCAGGCACTGTGGAGCACTTAGAGCTTGGTTAGAGATCAGAGATGCCAAGGTCGTCCACTGCATCCCAGGCCATCACTTGATTTTTTTTCTTGCCACTGGACTTTGATGACTCTGGAAGAGAGACTGATGCTGACAACTTTGTACATCTCTGCCTCCTGTAAATCAAATTGATATACAAGTAAAGACATCACCCATGATGTCATTGGTCTTCAAAAATAGAGGACACTTTCCCATAGCTCTAGCCTTAGGCAGCAGCAGCTGCAGAGGCCATATGGGGCAGTTCCCACAGCAGCCCCTACAGCAGCCCACATCCACTGTTGGATCATAAAAACCCTGGGGGCACTGAGCAGCCCATTCTTACCTCAGCCCTGTGTAGAGGCCCTGAGGGAGCTGATCTTTATCTCACACTGAATGGTGGCCCTGCCCCCCCCCCCCCAGTTTATCTGAATCTCAGCCCCCAGTGCTGGCTTGGCAGAACTGGAGTCCAGGTGGCTGTGGAGAGGAAACTGCAAAGATCCTAGGCACAAAAATCTCTCCCTGCTCCCAGACCAGTGTACACGCTTGATTGTGCCACCTTGGAGGAACTGAGATCTTACAGATTCCCAGAGTATACCCTACTCTTGACAAAGGACCCAAAAGTCAAGTAACTGGTTGGAAAAATGCCCCAAAAAGGGGGAAAAAAATAAGACTATAAAAGGTTACTTTCTTGGTGAACAGATATCTTCTCCCATCCTTTCTGATGAGGAAGAACAATGCTTACCATCAGAGAAAGACATAAAAGTCAAGGCTTCTGTATCCCAAACATCCAAAATAAATATGCAATGGTCTCAGGCCATGGAAGAGCTCAAAAAGGATTTTGAAAATCAAGTAAGAGAGGTGGAGGAAAAATTGGGAAGAGAAATGAGAGAGATGCAAGGAAATCATGAAAAGCAAGTCAACACCTTGCTAAAGGAGACCCAAAAAAATGCTAAAGAAAATAACACCTTGAAAAATAGGCTAACTCAATTGGCAAAAGAGGTTCAAAAAGCCAATGAGGAGAAGAATGCTTTCAAAAGCAGAATTAGCCAAATGGAAAAGGAGGTTCAAAAGCTCACTGAAGAAAATAGTTCTTTAAAAATTAGAATGGAACAGATGGAGGCTAATGACTTTATGAGAAACCAATAAATCATAAAACAAAACCAAAAGAATGAAAAAATGGAAGATAATGTGAAATATCTCATTGGAAAAACAACTGACCTGGAAAATAGATCCAGGAGAGATAATTTAAAAATTATGGGACTACCTGAAAGCCATGATCAAAAAAAGAGCCTAGACATCATCTTTCATGAAATTATCAAGGAACACTGCCCTGATATTCTAGAACAAGGGGGCAAAATAAATGTTGAAAGAATCCACCAGTCACCTCCTGAAAGAGGTCCAAAAAAAGAAACTCCTAGGAACATTGTGGCCAAATTCCAGAGTTCCCAGGTCAAGGAGAAAATATTGCAAGCAGCTGGAAAGAAACAATTCAAGTATTGTGGAAATACAATCAGGATAACACAAGATCTAGCAGCTTCTACATTAAGGGATCGAAGGGCATGGAATATAATATTCCAGAAGTCAAAGGAACTAGGACTAAAACCAAGAATCACTTACCCAGCAAAACTGAGTATAATACTTCAGGGGAAAAAATTGTCTTTCAACGAAACAGAGAACTTTCAAGCATCCTTGATGAAAAGACCAGAGCTGAAAAGAAAATTTGACTTTCAAACACAAGAATCAAGAGAAGCATGAAAAGGTAAACAGCAAAGAGAAACCATAAGGGACTTACTAAAGTTGAACTGTTCACATTCCTGCATGGAAAGACAATATTTGTAACTCTTGAAACTTTTTTCAGTATCTGGGTACTTGGTGGGATTACACACACACACACACAGAGAGAGAGAGAGAGAGAGAGAGAGAGAGAGCACAGGGTGAATTGAATAGGATGGGATCATATCTTAAAAAAATGAAATTAAGGGGTGAGAGAGAAATATATTGAGAAGAGAAAGGGAGAAGTGGAATGAGGCAAATTATCTCTCATAAAAGAGGCAAGTAAAAGACTTTTCAGTGGAGGAAAAACGGGGAGAGGTGAGAGAAAAAACATGAAGCTTACTCTCATCACATTCAACTCAAGGAAGGAATAAAATGCACACTCATTTTGGTATGAAAACCTATCTTACAGTACAGGAAAGTGGGGGAGAAGGGGATAAGCAGGGTGGGGGGATGATGGAAGGGAGGGCAGTGAGAGGAGGGAGCAATTATAAGTCAACACTTTTGGGGAGGGACAAGGTCAAATGAGAGAATAGAAGAAATGGGGGGCAGGATAGGATGGAGGGAAATATAGTTAGTCTTACACAACACGACTCTTATGGAAGTCATTTGCAAAACTACACATATATAGCCTATATTGAATTGCTTGCCTTCCCAAAAGGGATGGGTGGGGAGGGAGGGAGGAAGAGAAGTTGGAACTCAAAGTTTTAGGAACAACTGTTGAGTTCTGTTCTTGCATACAACTAGGAAATAAGAAATACAGGTAATGGGGTATAGAAAGTTATCTTGCCGTACAGGACAAAGGAGAAGATGGGGGAAGGGAGGGATGTTAGAAGGGAGGGCAGGTTGGTGGTAGGGGTAATTAGAATGCTCAGTGTTTTGGGTGGGGGGAGGGGAGAAATGGGGAGAAAATTTGGAACCCAAAATTTTGTGGAAATGAATGTTGAAAACTTAAATAAATTAATTTGACTACAAATAAAAAGAAAGAAAATACAAGACAAACAACAATACATGGGCAGTAATGGTCAGAGAAGGGAATGCTGATCTGTGGAGTCTCAGAGATTATGAGCAGAGCAATAGGGCAGCTGATTGTCACCCTCTTTGGGAAAAGTGGGGAGTATTGACTAAATTCTTGATATTTTCAGAGACGGAGTTAGGTGAGGCATTACATTTGTATATCAGGGTAAATAGCAGAATGCCTGAGGAGGGCCCTGGTTTGCTGGTAGATGATTGGATAGAATGTAAAGCCTCATCTGGGATAGGACAGTTAGGTGAATTTTCACTCATTGATCAATCAGGACAGCTCAGCCTCCAGCAGAATTCCAAAGCTGAATAAATTAACCCCCTAGGAAGTGTGTAAGATTTTCTGTGGACCTAAGTGGGTCAGTGGCAGAACAAATGGCAAGATGCCAAGGAGACCCTGGTTTCCTGGTGGATGCTTATAAATGAGATGCTTCTTGAAGCTAAGACCACTCAGCAAGGTTGGTTCACAGAGCCCCTTTCTTCTTGTGACATCTCTTGCACTAGTTGATGGAGATTCTTCTAAAGAAGCTCTCCTATTCCAAAGGCACAAGAGGTATGGTTACTGGGCCACATCTCCTTGGAAATGACCAATGAAAAGCAGGATCATACCTGAGAGATTATTAGAGCAAATGAACTGTGAAAGATGCCCCAACATTTGATTACTTTATTCTCATCAGATCCCTACTGCCCATATATCACTTGATGTCTACTTTTCATTACTGCCAGTTAATACTCCTAGTTAGGGACTATGTGTTTGAACTGAGACTCAGATCAAGTTCTAAAGAACTGAATTTTTAAAAAATTTGTAATGTAAGGACTGAAAAATGAGAGAAAATATTGGTAAGGAAGGTTTGAAGTAAATAAATAGAGCATGTCTTCCATTAGACCCTGATCAGAAGCCTGATGGAGTATGGCCAACTGCAGCACCAATTACCAACTCAGCCACCAGCCCCTGCACATCTTACCTACTGCTGGCTTGTGATGATGGAGTAATTACATTGTGGGATAGAGCCCATGGTGAGTTTTCCATTTGTCTATTTTCATCCTGTTGACTAAGTAAGCAGCCTCTCTGTTAGTCTATGAGTGATAGTTGTAATGGTGGCATGTGAGAAGATCTCAAAAATAAAAAGTTCTGAGTATTCTTAAAAATTACAGAAAACTAATGGGTGCCAGCTCACTGATGGAAGGTCACTGTTATTAAGATCACCAGTTCATAGATTTGTAAGTTGAAGGGGGACCTAAGGCCCAGAGAGTAAAGCAACTTGTCTAAGATCACACAGGTACTAAGTAATAGTAATAAAACTGGAACTAAAATCTTCTGATTCTAAATCCAACCTTTCCACAGTATCTGTTTCTTGTTGCTACTACCCTGAGCTAATCAAGCTACCCCACCATTCATTTATTAATCTTTATTCAGAAAATATTTACCAAATACATGCTATATGGAAGTCTTTTGCTAGGCACTAGAATACATATCTTTGACTAATATGGAAATGCATTTTGCATAATTGAATGTATAACCTATATCAAATTGCTTGCTTTCTCAGGGAAGGGGGAGAAGAGAGAAAAAGGGAGAGAATTTGGAACTCAAAATTTTTAAAAATGAATGTTAAAAATTGTTTTTACATATAATCAGAAAAATAAAACATTATTTAAAGTAGAATATGTGTTTTTAGGTTTATCTTGATAAAGTAGTGTTTTTACATCTTCCCTCTCATTAGAGAAGTGGGTGACTACAGGAAAGCAATGTCAAATAAGCTTTTAGTCATGATTTTTTAAAATAAATCTTGCTTAACCATTGTCATCTGCTTTAAGGGAATGGCCAGTGGATTCAGAAATTATTAGGACATATTAAAAGTGGGGCATCAGTATATGAAAGGGGAAGAAGAAGACTCAATTGCCATAAAATAAAGTAGTGTTCTCTCATAATTCTGCCATCTTCAAAAGAGTTACTTTCAGTTCTCTGCTACTCCCAAAGGCTAGCAAAATACCATCACTCGTTACTCTCCCAATCCATGTGATGCTTAGTCACCCCCATCCTTAACTCCTACTTCCTTTCTTTTATCTTTATCCTCTTCAACTCTGTATCCTGTTTCCTATATCAATATCCTATTTCCTTTCTTCCTACACTCTGGAATTTTGTTCTCTGAAATTTCTATTCCTAAACTAAGACATTTTCCTCCATTTTGTATTTTTCTTCTATCTTCTAGTACTTCTAGATAGAGATCTGTCTTCCACAGGATGATACCACATATCTAGCCGTCCTCAATAGTGCTTTGTTTCATACCTTTCCTCACTCATCTCACTGCTCCATAAGAGAGCATTAGAATATTCCTTCTTGTGTTTTCCCTTGTATTGCATCACTCATCAGTCTCCCTTTAAAGTTCACCCTATTAAGTTTGGGGCAACTATGTGGTATAGCGCATGGAGTGATGGACTTGAAACTAACAGGACCTAAATTCAAATCCTACACAGATGCTTACTGGCTGTTTGACTCTTAACAAATCACTTTACCCCTGTCTGCCTCATTTTCCTCATCTGTAAAATGGAGATAATAGCACCTACTTCATAAGGTTGTTGTAAGGATCAAATGAAATGACACATGTAAAGCACTTTACAAACCTTATCTCACTATAGCTTAGAGTGTGAATAGCATGAATTTACCCATAAAATGGAAACTGATAGCAGACTGAAAATTTTGAATTCAATAATATGTTACTTTCAGGAAATTCTATAAAAATGAGAGATATACACAAAGATAAAATAAAGACCAGGAGTACAATTTATTATGTAAAGAAGCAGGGGTAGTAATCTTAATCTCAGACAAAAATTAAAGCTAAAATAGATTTAATCAAAAGAGAAAATTTGGGAAACTATACTATGTGTCAGCCATATTATTCAATATTGTTTTAGATCATTTAAAATAACTAGACACTATTAAATACCTGAGAGTATACTTGCCAAAGCAGACACATAAACTATATGAACATAAACATAAAACACTTTTTATACAAAATTAGATCTAAATAATTGAAGTAATATTTGTTGTTCATGGGTAAGTAAAGCCAATATGATAAAAAATGACAATTTTACCTAAATAAATAGATTAATTCATTTAATGCCATCCACATTAAATTACTAAGAAATTATCTTACCAAGTCAGAAAAAATAATAACGAAGTTCATTTGGACAAATAAAAGGTCATGAACTTCAGAGAAATCGAGGGGAAAGATGTAAGGGTAACAGACTCAGTAGTATCAAACCTTAAACTATATTATAAAGTAAGAGCATTGTTGAAGTATAATATGGATAATTTTGATTATTTTAAATTAAAATTTTCTTGTATAAACAAAACCTATGCAGCCAAAAATAGAAGGAATGCAGAAAATTGGGGAAAAACCTTTCATATATAGTCTCTCAGATGGGATGTGATTGGGTTGGAATATTGGTGTGATGTAGGAAATGATGAGCTGGTTGATTTAGAAAAACATGAGATGACTTGAACTTATGAAGGAAGATGCTATCCACCTTCAGAAAAACAGATGACTAAGTGGAATTAAGTTTTAAGTACAGTCTTACATATATGTGTATGAGTGTATATGTGTATATTTGTGTGTGTCTATAGATATCTATGTGTGTGTGTGTATATATATATATATGTATGTATATCTGATTTTAATTGTAGCCTTCTTTGTGGGGGGAGGATGAATAGGGTGGAGAGAGGAAGGAGAAAAAATTAAAGTGAAAAGTACACAGCAGAAAATAAAAGAAAACCTGTAAGGAAGCAAAGAAAAGCTGGGCAGCTTTGGAAATAATGTGTAATATTTATTATATAGGTTTTCTTGAAATGGAAATTTATTGTTTTATATTAAATCCTCTCATGTTTTTTTCTTTTCTCATTTTGTCTTCAAGTTTAAAATAAATTTTTTAAAAACAAACTTTATATCATTATGTCATTGTTAACTGTTAATAAAATTTATCTCTCAATTCAGCTTATGGTGGTTGTTATCAAAGGGCCTCCAAGCTCCTCCTTCTTACATGTAATTTTATTTTACTTTTTAAAATAAAGATTTATTTTCTCTCCCATCTCACCCTCCATGTAAAAAAGAAAAAAGAAAAAAAAACTTTTGTAACAGACATATGTAGTTAAACATAACAAATTCCCACATAGACCAGTGTCTCATTTTGAATCAAGTGTGTCACCACTTTGTTAAGAAACAGGTTGCATGTTTCATCTTTGCCCTTTGGAATGTATCCGTGTTGCGTTGATCAGAGTTCTTTGGCTTTCCAAGTTGTTTGACTGTACAGTGCTGTTATTGTATAAATTGTTTTCCAGTTCTACTCCCTTCATTCTGCATTAGTTCATACATATTTTTCCAGGTTTCTCTGAAACTGTTCCTTTCAGCATTTCTTATGACACATTAGTATTGTTCCATTACAATTCACATCTCATAATTTGTTCTGCCATTCTCCAATAAATGGTTACCCCCTTAGTTTTCTATTTTTAAAAAAAAGTATCTATAAATACTTTTGTATATTCGAGTCCTTTCCCTCTTTCTTTCAGGTATATACCTAGTATTGGTATCAAGATGGTGGGGGAAGGAGAGACGGAGAGAGCAGACTTTTGCTTATTGAAAAAAAATTTAATTAAAAAGTTGTTTTTCCATTAGCACTGCTCTGACCATTATAATTTTCCTATTCAATAAGCTACAATGGTTCCCTATTGTCTCTACAAAATATAAACTCCTCTGCCATTTAAAATTCTTCAGAACCTGGTTCCAGCCTAACTTTCCAGCCCTATTATGCATTAATTCCCTTCCTGCATGCTACAATCTAGTCAAACCTACCTTGCTATTTCTCATGAATGCCACTCCATATGCCACCTCAGTGCCTTTGCATAACCTATCATCGCCCATACGTGGAATGCTTTTCTTCGTCATAGATCCCTTATAGCTAGGTCCCCATTAGAGTGAATAATGAATCCCATGAAGTCACAGCATTATTTGAATTTACACTATTCTCAGTTATGATCATATGTAAAATATGGCAATTGATTCTAGCCCAATGTAAATATTCAATGAAGATTTTAAAAAGTAAGTTTCTTAATGTAATATAGTAGCAGAAGATAAGAAAATATATATCTGATTCAAGTTTATAATAAATAATGAGTCTATCAAAAGCAAAATTATTGCTGTTTTTTTTACTTACTGAATAAAGATAAGCCTGCACAGACAGTATGATGAAAATGTCATTATGGTGAAAATATCAAAATTAATTTAAAATATTTTAGCTGTGTAGAATGAACCATTTTCTTTTTCTTTAAATCTTCAAACATACGTTGATAGGTACTAAGAAGTTTATCCACTTCTCCAAGAATTTGCTAGCCAAAATTTTCACATGAGGAACCAAGTGTAGTTGGGGTGGAAGAGCTGGGCAAACTACGTTCTGGAGACCAGATCTTGCCCCAGCTCCTTTTGTATGCCCCCAGCTAAAAATGGTTTTTGCATTTTAAAATGTAAAAACCATTCTTGCTGGATGAAGAAAGCAGATGGCAGGCCAGAGTTGGCCTTCAGGTCATACATAGTTTGCTTATCCCTGATGTAGACCATTTTCTAAAATCAGTAATGCCTTAAACGCCACGTTGTTATTCTTGGAATGTTCTCCAACAGCTGTACTGGAACCAGGTTCTGAAGAATTTTAAATGGCAGAGGAGTTTATATTTTGTAGAGACAATAGGGAATAACTTAAAATAACTTGAAAACCAGTCTTTGAAAACAACTTTAATCACCCAGTTTTCTTATTTGACCAATAAAGAACAACACACAATAGATGGTTGTAGCCTCACCTTTCTGAGTAAGAGGATTTGGAAACCAATAAGCAAAGGCTTTAATATAGAACTCCTTTAAGCATTAGCTCTGAAAGCAATGGTCAGGTGATCCTTGGTCACTTTAAATTAAGGTTGAGTCTTTTCTTTCTTAGAAATCTGAGCTCTAAAAAGACCTCCTTTCCAGAATAAGTTCATTTCATCCACATTAAAAATGTATTTTTCATGTGTCTGCCTTCTTTGATTATTTTCTTCAAAACATCAGGATATTTAGCTGCCATACCGTCATCTGCACTAGCCTCTTCTCCCATAATTGTAACATTATGCCACTGAACTCAATATTGAATGTACCAACTACCACTTGCAGTAAAAATGTCTTCACTGTTCCCTTCATTTCTATTTTATTTCACCACCTGTAATGTAAGACTTGAATACTCAATGCTGTAAACTTGAAGCTTTTGTTTGAGACTCTGTTAAGAAGGAATAGATTTTTTAAGAAATGTGATCTTTAAACCATCCAACAAAAAGGTACTACATTTCCACCATTATTAGTCAGTTGGTCAACAAACATTTATTAAGTGCCTACTATGTGTCAGTCACTATGCTAAGCACTAGAAATACAAAAAAAGGCAAAACACAGTCCTTACTCTCAGGGAGCTCAGTCTAACGATGGAGACACCATGCAAACAATTATATACAAACCATCTGTAAATGGGTTAAATTAGAAATATCAATGGTGGTAAGGCACTAGAATTAAGGGGGATTGAGAAAGCTTCCTGTAGAAAGTGAGACTGCAGCTGGGACTTGAAGCCAGGGAAGTCAGGAGGGAGAGGTAAGGAAAGAGAGAATTCCAGGCATAATGGACACCCAGTAAAAATGCATGGAATTGGGAAATGGAGTGTCTTATTTGAGGACAGGCCTGTTTCACTGGATCGCAGAGTACGATGAAGAAAGTTAAATGTAGGAAGACTAGAAAAGTAGAAGAGGCCGGGTTAAGAATAATTTTGAACACCAAGCAGAGGATCTTATAACCTGAAAGTGATAGGGAGTTTATTGAGTAGGGAGGAGTGACATGGTCAGACTTTCTTTGCTTTCAGAAAATCACTTTACCAGTTTTGAGAAGGATGGATTAAAATGGGGAAAGAATATGAACACGACTCTTCCATATAGTTGTTTGCAAACCATAAAAAAATGATGCAGCTTTTTTTTCACCTGCATGTTTTATAATGTTCTGTACCATAGATTCAGGCATTCTGCCATATTCTATTTTAGTTACTATAACCACTGAAATGCCATTCAATAATGTCAATTTTTTTATTCTAATGTAATAACAGCCTTCTTCTTTTTTGTACTGGCAATGTTTTCATCTGAAGTATTATTATTTAACCCATTTTGTTAAGGGTTCTTTTTTTTTAAAAGTTCACACAAGTCTTAGTAATATGATGCACAGCATGTCACACTCACACATAACAATAGGCAAGCATAGACTGAAGATATGGTGATATGTTAAAACCCTCAATTAGTTCTCAGGCATCTCATTAATTGAATTTTGGGTCACATTATGTGCTACCTGGTTTCATTTTATAATTCATACTAAATCAAATTTCACATTATTAAAACTTGCATTAATTAGGACCTATCTGTATTTCCTTCAAGACTTAGTTTTAGCACTGCCTTCTTCTACATTACAGGTTTTCAAACTCATTTGGCCTATCACTTCCGTTATAAAAAAATTATTCAGAGCCCCCTGAAAATCTACTTTTTTAATCCTTTAATGGTTTTTTGAAATTCTCATCATTTCAAAAAAAATAAATTTTTTTAAATGATGCATCTTAAATGTAATAATATATGTAAATTTGTGACTTTTTTCCTGCATTGAAGTTTTGGTGGCACATATTGAATCATGTCAATGTATAACATCGTATTTGTAAACAAGTAATTTAGACGCACATATTCCTGCTGATGCGTGCTGGACTTCTTGACAACGCACCATCTGACAGTGAACTTGACCGCTGATCAGTTATAACTTTCATTTTATGGGTTAATTTGGAAAAGAATGTCATCTCTACAACTTTAACTCTATTACACAGCAGATGTAATATGTATGAACGGTATTTCCAAATATTCTCTTCTTTCCTTATGCTTCCACCACCCCCTTATTTTTATTGAGCTCTCAGTGCCCCCCAATTGCACCTAATGCTATGACCACTCCCCCCATCATCATTCCAGTGCCTCAGCCCCTTTCCTCCCTCCACGGTGTCCTCCCCTTTGGGAACCTTTGTTCTACATGATACTTATCCTGATTCTCCCAATTGCTACTTCCTTCCCTCCCTAAATTACCTTTTAAAAAAATTCATATTCTGCATATGCTTATAGATGTATAGATGTATTCTCTCTTGGTAGAATATAAACTCCTTAAGAGCAGGAATGGTTTCATTTTTGTCTTTGTGTGGGTAGTGCCTGACTCGGTACCTGACGTATAGGAAGTACTTAATAAATCCTTATTTACTGATTGATGAATGAGGTCACTCTTTATCCTATTTACAGCACCCCTTCTTTAGTCCTAAAAGCTCTCTTAACATTGGTTAGACACGTTTCTTCCCAGCCTAATCAACCCACATTTGCCAGGAGCCATGCCTCTCATACCTTTGGCTCATATTACATGTGACCTGATATCATTTTATAATTCACACAAATTAAAATTCACATTATTTAATCTTGCATTAATTAGGACCTATCTGTCCTTCAAGACTTATCTCAAGCACTGTCCTCTATGTGAAGCTTATCCTGATTGTCTTATAGAGAAAGAATCTTCCCCCTGCGAACAAGTTTTTTTTTGACCAGGCTGTGGGCATTGCTTTTTCTTAGGATTCCTACTTGCTGTGGTCTCCCTTCCTGAGGGGTGTTTATGCAAAAGTCTCCACTTCATGATAAATTCTGGAAACCCCAAGGAACACCCATTCCCACAGGCCGTGGCTGCCTCCAAAGTACAGGTTCTGGTGTTGTGCACCGATGGGTCTCTTCACCTGATTAAATCTGAAAGATCCAAGGAACCCAGCATCAGTGTGATTGTGGAGAGGTTAGTGATCTAAACACAATTTATTATGTATTCTGAGGACTTGGATAAACATGACAAGCATTTTTGTGTTTTACTGTTGTTTTGCCTGAAAAAAAGCAGCCCTGTGATGTACTGTCTTTGACCCTGTATTCTCATCCTCACTTCTAACAAGGAGATGAGTAGAAATGGGCTGATGCCATCAGGCCAGTGTACAAGTATTTTCTTTCATACAGGTGTGTCCAGTGGCAAGTACCCTTCTGGGCATATGAAATTTCATAACTGACTAAAGAAGATACCTGCAAATATCTGCTTTTGAATTCCAGGGCCCTTCTAATTGTCATTGTTCCTTAGTGAACATCTTACAATCCACAATATTTTCTTGTTGTTCATAGGCCTGTGAAGCATCCAAATGAAACTATTTGTGCTGTGGCTCCCATCTCATCTTTACCTTCTATGGTAAGTAAGTGATTTTCAATCTTTAAATTTGGTGAAGACCCAAATAAGAAGGGATTATAGGAATAGAACTCATCCCTTTGGAGGACCTGAGCTCCTCTAACACACTCATGGGCTAATTTAGGCCTAGTTCTGTGGCACTCGGTAGAATGTATATGATTCCTAGCTCAGTGCTGGGCCTGAAATCCTGACCCCTCTTGTTATTAACAAATATCATGAGTTAACAAATAATACTCCAACAAACAAACTGTTTAATGGACCATTTTCTATTTCTCTTGCTTTAATTTAAAACTCTTGTTGTTTCTAGGCACTGGATGAGTAGTAACAATACAAACTTCTCTTTGGTGTGGCGTTATCCAGTGTTACCATCATTCTACCTTAGGATTCCCAATCCTTTTCACCCTACAGTCCCCAGAGTAAAGAACACTGGCAATATATTTCACTATCCTTGTAATAACTCCAAAGTCTGCTTGCTTCCCCAGGTACTGCTCTTTACTTGGGATGGATCAGTGTATATTATGGATGTGAACAAGTCACAGATCATCTGTGAATTGGGTCCCCCTCCCACTTATCGTTTGGGAAACCCCTGGCAGCCTGTGTTTGCACTGTCTCCAGAGGGCCAGCATGTGCTCATCCGGGGTAAGAGAGAAAGTAAATTCTTTGCTGCTGCCCCAGTTCAAGGATAGAGAATGGCTTAAAAACCCAGGAGATATGGCCATATTGACTGTCTTTTCAGCTTGAAATTCCTTTCACAAAGTAAACACTAAATGTTCTTAAGATCTCTGCTGCTTTTAACATTCTCTGAATCACAGGATGTCATAGCCTTAAAGGACCTAGAGACAGTCTAGTCTAGCCCTGCCTAGCCAAGAATCCCTTCTGCAGCATACTCAACAAGTGGTTATCTGGCCTCTGCTTGAAGATATCCAGTGAGGAGAATACTGTAATGCATCCTTGAACGTTCCCTCCAGTAATGCAGATCATAAGCCATCCTTCCCTTCTGGGCCAGTGCTGTTCTTGTCCATATCCTCCCATGAGAGAACAATCACCCTGCTGTTGCCACTTAGCTAACCCTTTTTTTCTTCTGTTCATAGAATTCCTTTTTGACATCTTTTACTCTCATTCTTTGAAATTCCTCATTGGTCATTTGTTCCAACCTGCTCACACCTAACATACACTGCACCATTATGCTCAGTGTGATCATTTCTTCAGAGACTGTGTTCCCATGTCTCCTATCTATGTCTTTTAAAAACTTGACTTGGATGGTGAGTTCAGTTAGGAGCAACAATGGTCTCTTTAGATAGCTTTGTCTTTTCCTCCTCACCGGAATGATTTCTACTTCTTGAGAATTTCAGAATTTCACTCCTGAAAGAGCTTTCTCTCCCTCTCGGGCCTACTTCCCATGTAAAATATGAACCCATCAGGTCCCACTTATTAATTATCTGACCCTTTTGAAATCTGCTGTCACAAAATCTAAGGGGCATGTCAGACTCCATCTAGCTTTTTTCTCCTTCTCTGCCATGAATTCTATAGTGCAGTGGTCACTCCCAGTTCACCATATAGATTTAGAGCTAGAAGAGACCTTAGAGACCACTGAATCCAAATCCTTTACTTTACAGGTGAGGAAATTGAGGACCAAAGAGATTGTGCAGCTTGCCCAGGGCCACACAGCTAATAAGTATTTGAAGTGTGGTTTGAACCTACGTCTTCTGAACTCCAAGTCCAGTGCTCTCCCCTGCACCAAGATGTTTGCTTGTTAGTCAGAATCTGATTCAGACTACTGAGTTTTCTCATCACTTTCTCTACCTTTTAAAGAATGAAATCATCACAAAAGCAAGGCACAAATGGGCCAGTATCCCTGCTTTTGATAGAGATGGAAAGCTATAGCAGAAATCCAAATCGTTTCAGTCCTCCAGCACGAAAATATTCTGTTTCTGTACCAAGTTTATGATGTTCCTTATATCTGTCATGTAATTCCTCCTTCTAAGTAGTTTGTGGTACAATTCCACAACAAGATAATTTCTCTTTTTTCCCTCCATTTAATCTTTCCCAAATACTCACCACCATGTATTCCCTCATGAATTCCTTGATTTTTCTCCATGTGAGTCTATTTATTTAATATAATGTATATGTAGATATACATATATGTATGTATGTGTGTATGTATGTATATGTTATATGTGTATGTATTTATGTATGTGTGTATATATATGTATCTGTGTGTATGTATATATGTATATATATATATATGTATGTGAAATTCTACCCTAACATACCTCCCTTTTATCTGTTTTGTCCATTTTGATTAAGGTTACTCTTCCAAAGACATGGTCCCATCATGAGTCCCATCTTACCTAGTTGAATTTTGTCTTCTTGCATGAGGATCTTGAGGACACCTGGTTCATTGCCCACACTCTGTGCATTTGTATATAAGCACCTACATTAGAAGGGCTTTATCATTGCCTCTCTTCTTAGACATTGTCTTCTATGAGTTGCTATTTTTTCTCTTCTGCTCTTTCTCCTTTGTTGACCTGCTGCTGAATATAGAATCAGTTGTGTTAGACTGAGGTGGACAGTTTTATTCCTTGCCATCCCTTTTCAGTTTAAAGCTCTCTTTATGAAATTGTAATCACTGTAATTTAAAAGCCCTTCTAAGGTGCACTCCATCTATGGTTAAAAATCCATCATTCCCTTATTTTAAAACTACAGTTTAAAGATCCAAATCTCCTCAATCACCATCTTCTTAGTCAGCTATACATTGGCCAAATTCATCTTTCTCTTAAGCCCCTACTTTTAATTAGGAATGGTGAAGAAAATACCACCTATGCTCCTAAGATCTTTATTTTTCTCCCTTACGATTAGTAGTCTTTAATATGGTTGTTCAATTCCTTCGTGAATCACCAAAAGCCTGGGTAGTGGTTGTCAAGTATGGCAAGTCTTCAGGAGGTGCTCTGTCATGTACAGCCTCAGGAAGACTCCTCACCTTTAGTGTTTATGTTAGGCAGAAAATAACTACTTCAGGTTGCTTTAGCAGGGAGTTAACAACTATCCCTCTGTCTAGTCTTCATTCATTCTTCATGGTCACACTTGTGGGGTCAATAGCATGATTCCTTGGTGAAAAAGAAGCTCCAATTCAGTGCTTTGCAATCATTGTACAAATGTGAGCTGTTTTTATGTAACATTCGATTTATTCTACATTATTTTTGTAATAAAAATTAAATATTAACTTAATATTTAATAAAACAAATATTTAACATTTGATTAAAAGATTAGTTTTATTATTACCTGTTACATAACGCAAATGTTTAATGGTCCTTCTTCACTTCCTTGTCTGTGGCATGTTCTATTACTCTTCTGTATCTCAGCAGATAATATTTCCTCCTCCTCCTCTACCCCCCTCCAGCCTCTTCACATCCTTTTCCTTCTTTGCTTCCTCCTTGAAATACCTCTCTTCATTCTCCTTGATAAAATGTAGAAAAGAAATGTGCACCTTCAATCCTTTCACTTTCTACTTGAAGAGTGAGACCAACTTGAACTCTGTGCTGCACAAGTAGTTGTTAATACTGACAAAAACAACCTTACCTCTATGTATTGCTTGAAGTAAGTTCCACGTTCTTTATTCTCCTTCAGGTAGCTCTTTGGCTAGTCCTTGTGGCAAACACCTTATTTGTAAGATTGAAATCTAACACCGACCACAGTTCCAAAAGACTCATGATAAAAAATACTATTCACTTGCAGATAGAGAACTGGTGGATTCAGAGTGCAGACTGAAGCATTTTTTCCTTTCTCTTTCTTTTTTAACTTTTTGTGTGTGTTTTGTTGTTTAGTTGTTTCAGTCATATCTGATTCTTCAGGACCCCCTTTGGAGTTTTCTTGGCAAAGATACTAGAGTGGTTTGCCATTTCCTTCTCCAGCTCATTTGACAGATGAGGAAACTGAGGCAAACAGGGTTAAGTGATTTGCCCATGGTCACACAGTAAGTGTCTGAGATCACATGTGAATTCAGGTTCTCCTGACTCCAGGGCTAGCACTCTATACACTGTACCACCTCGCTGCCCACAGCAACTTTTTCTTAATCATTCTATTCTAAGTGGGCAGCTAGTGGTGCAGTGGATAAAGCACCAGTGCAGGAGTCAGGAGGACCTGAGTTCAAATCTCACCTCAGACACTTGACACTCACTAGCTGTGTGACCTTGGGCAAGTCACTTAAACCCAATTGCCTCATCCTGGGTCATCTCCAGTCATCCTGATGAATATCTGGTCACTGGATTCAGATGGTTCTGGAGGGGAAGTGAGGCTGGTGACCTGCACAGCCCTCCCTCACTCAAAACAAAGTCAAGTGTCATTATTTCTCTGATGGCATGGTCTTCTTCGGCAACAAAGGACAAACACATTCTACATAAACCAGGCAGGAGACACAGTTAACTACACCTTGACAGGCCAAATTAAAAGGTCCCATAGGAGAAATAGAGCCACCTCTAAAAGAGGGACCATCCATGCGTGCTGGTGTCCCAACTAAATATCTTTCAGTGCAGAGACTTCATAGCATATCTTAGAGAACATGGTGTTACTGTTTTCTTTTCTTTTTTTTCCAGGAGACAAACATGATAATACTAAATATCTGAGGGATAACTGCCTCATTTTCGTTTTTAAATTTGATTCTTACCAACTAATAAAGACTTCCTTATCTGAAGATGAATCTTCTCACCCTGGTCCATCAGAAACTAACAACTTTACCAAGCAATTGCCTTTGAACAAGAGATGTGAAATTTTCCTCCAAAACCGGTAAATAATTCCAGTTGAATCCCTTTATCTCACTGTACAGAGAGCCTGAACCTTCTGTGTATTTAGAAAAGCAGGTGTTTGTATGATGGGAGGAACATTTTCAGCATATCACCAGTTCCCTCTAGGACCCAACTTTGTACTCTTATTCTCATATCTTATGTAGGTTAGTGAAAACAGAGTATTAAGCTGAGGGCAGTGTGAAGGATTTTTTTTTCCCCTCTCATTTCTTATTTTCTCTCATAATTAATCTTTTAAATGTACTTTGAGGGAACTATGCATTTTTAAAGAGAATGATCCCGGAGCTCTTTATTAATCATTTTGAGAAAATGATCTTCGTTAGTTGTGCTGAGATTTCTCTCAAAATCAGACTTAAGTCTGGTCTTCATAATTGGTACATTAACTGTAGTCTATCTGTTAGAGCCATCCTTGATTTTTCACAGAATCAAAAGGATGGACCCTTGAGAGTCAGGAAGACTCTGGGTTTAAATCCTGCTCTCACCTTACTGGCTGGGTGCCCCAGAGCAATTCACGTGACCTCTCTGAGTCTCAGTTTCTTCATCTGCAAAATGAAGGTCCCTTTCAGCTCCAGATCTCCGATCCTGTGATCCATTTCAAAATGCTTCCTTCATAGAAAAATGAGAGCTTTATTATGTTTTTTAAAAACTTCTAAAGAAAAATATTCTACAACCTATTCCAGGAACTTCAGAAAATATTTGTTTCCATTACCTAAGACAGGGGTCCTTAACCTGGGGTCCATTTTTAAAAAATTATTTGATAATTGTATTTCAGCATAAATTGTTGAAATCTTATGTATTTTATTTTATGCACTGAAAAACATTCTGATTCTTCATGACCTCCTTCTCAGAAACATTCTGAGAAAAGGTCCATAGGCTCTACCAGCCTGGAGCTTTCTGGGTCTCCTAGGATCCCTGTACAAGTCTCTTTGAAATAGCCTCCATTAGCTACTCTTCTAAGAGTACCATGATCATGGCTGCAACTTGACAGAGGCAAAAAGAAGACTGTATTCCGACCTAGCAGATCAAGTTTATTCAGGACCCATTTATTCAGGCTAAATAGATTTCTGAGGTCTGGCCTCAGATACTTTCTAGCAGTGTGACTCAGGGCAAGTTACTTAACCTCTATTTTCCTCAGTTTCCTCAACTGTAAAAATGAAAATAATTATAGCACCCCTCCACCCTTCCCACTTCCCGGGGCTCATGACACACACAACAAAGGTTAAGAACCTCTGCTCTAAGCTAACACCACACTTGTCAACTAATTGATCACATTACCATAAATGGCTCTGCACAGATTTCTGTCCCTCTTTGGAACTGTTGCCCATGAGTCCAATCATTAGTCCAGAACTTCTCAATGTAGCCAGTAGATGGTGCCATGAAACCTGTGTGTCTCATTTTATTTCACACTTAGAGATGATGGTCTCAAGAGCCCTGCAGTTGGGAGAGATGTTTAGAGACCATCTACTCCAACCCTTTCATTTTCTAGATGAGGAACCTGAGATCCAAAGAACTGAATGAAATGCCTAGGCACAAAATGACAGAGCTGGCACCCAGACTCGTGTATATAAAGCCAGGACACTTTCTGCCACATGGCCTGTCCACCTCAGTGTCTTCAGTGGGTCTTGCTGATTTAGGAACACATTTTTACACAGAAACAAAACCACAAGTGATTAGGTTCCTAAGGGAGAGGCTGGAGGGTATATTTCTGTAGTATCTACAATGTGGCAGGCATTGTGATAAGTGCTTTTGTTTTCCCCCAAATATTTCCTGACCTCACAATAACCCTGAGAAATAGGCACTATAATTATTCCCATTTTATAATAGAGGAAAATGAGGCAAACAGAAGTTAAGTAACTTGCCCAGGTTCACACAGGTAGTAAGTATTGAGGCCAGACCTCCATTTAACCCACATAGCTGAACTATAGAAACAGTGGGTACTGAGTAAACTTAGTATGCTAGGAATATAGTCTTTTCCTTTTCCTGTCTCAGATTTCAGACATGATCATGGTGCTCTGAGGTTTGGAAGAACTACTAATAGGGGCTATTTCAAAGGGGCTGTGAAGCTTTCCAGTAACAACAACTTCTATGGGAGTCCTAGGGGACTCTGGGAGCTTTATAGGTACTGCTTTGGAGTACATTAGCTGGCCAGATCATAACTTTACTAGGCCATTTGAGGCATTGTCCTATTTGAAGATACCCAGATCCCAGTGGGAAACTATTAGACCCCTGACACAGTTATTTACCTATTGATGTGCCCCATAATTGTTTCTCCTGTCATTTTTAGTACAAAATCCTGCAAAAGGCCCTTCTGGGGATCCCTTGGTAATGGGGCCTTCAGTACCAGCTGAGGAGATGAGGGCCTCAGTAGAGTAAAGTTCATATGGAAGGGACATTTATTAATCAAAGATTACCTGTCTATGTGACACTGACTCTCTTTAACCTCTGGTCCTTTTTATAGATCCTAGTTATAGATGCTTTCTAGCAATATTTCCTTGGGCTCAAACAACAAATTTCCTTTATTCCACACATGTTTGCCCCACATTTTCTGATTAGGTCCCTGTGAGAGAATTAATAATGCACATCATCACATGAGGGAACTTTCTATACTCCCACTCACTGGGGACTCAATGCAAAGGTCTCTCAAAGTATTTTCATTTCCATCTTTTGTTTTCACTTGTCCCTGGAGTCTAAAATATCTTTATTTGGGGCTAAAGTTAGACAAAATTTTAAGGGAGTTAAATAGGAGATAGTGCTGGTCAGAGTCTCAAATCTGAAATTTTCCTGAATTGCCTTCAAGTATTCAAAAGTTTTATCAAAAGCCACATTAATATAAAAGCTATTATTAGTGTTTTTAAGTTTTAGGGTGTCATTGTAAATGTGGACCCATTACTTGGTACTTTGATGAGTTTTGGCTTGTGGCATACTATATACATTATTAAAAACTGTCTTCATCTGATCCCTGAATTAGAGATTCCCTCTACCAATTTCTATCACCTTGCAGAGTGAGCAAAATTCAGTACAGGAATCCTGTCTTTCTTGAGGTATTTACTTATTAACTCAAGCTCTGATCCACATAAAGCCCTGGGGACCTAAAGAACAATAAACTTAAAGAAATTGCCTCATACTTCCATGGTCATGTTGTTGGCAGACTTAAGAGCTCTGACAGTACCCAGGACTACGGACCAGACTATTTGTTTCAACAGCGGAAAAACTCCTTACTTCTGGAGAAAGAAAGCCACAAAAAGACATGATCATCCGTTCCTCAAGATCTGATGAGAAAGGTACTCCAGCTCTCCAGCTCTCAGTAGATGTCACCTCGACTGAGATTTGTTGGTTTCATAGTCAAGACTTTTTTTTTGTTTTTATACTTGTGCCCATCCATCCCCAAACAGTTGATGAAGGTACTGAATGAATATGATGTCAAGAAACTAACACTTTATTTAGCATGACACTGGAGATAAGGGACATTTTCCAAAAAATTAACTTGAGGACATCAGTCTGCCACAGTAACTAGAGGCAACTGGAGTGAAAAGTCTAGGGGGCTCTCACTTGTAGGTCTTTCCTCTCACACTTGTACAGATTGGATTGAAAATCAAATCATCCAAATAAAAAGCAATTTGTTTTCTAGTCACTAAATATCGTTTGGTTTGTAACCTCCTGTCCCAAATCAAAAGCAAACCCTAGCAGGACTGGTGTCTACAGAACTCTGTGAAGGTATAGTTATATTTTTTTTCATAGCAGTAATTAAAAATCCTCAATTCATGAGTTGTCATCAGGAAAATTGTCTAGTTGGATTTGATTCTTATTTGGTTTGGAGGAAAGATAAATCAGAAGCTAGGTCAAGATATTAATCCAAGTTTAGTACAGTTTGGGTTGTTTTTTTTCCCCTTAATAGTATTTTTTCCCAATTACTTACATGTATCATAGTATCATGTATCATTACTCACATGTTACATAGATGATTTTTGACATTCATTTTTGTAAAATTTTGAATTCCATATTTTTCTTCCTCCCTCCTTCCCCTTGCCCCTCCCCAAGACAGCAAGCAGTCTGATATAGGTTATACAACTACAAGCATGTTAAATATATTTTCACGTTAGTCATGTTGTGAAAGAAAAATCAGAACAAAAGGGAAAACCCATGAGAAGGGAAACAACAAAAAAACAAAAAAAAAAGTGAAAATAGTATGCTTCAATCTGCATTCAGATGCCATAGTTCTTTTCCTGGATGTGGTTAACATTTTCCATCACAAGTCTTTTGGAATTGTCTTGGATCATTGTATTGCTGAGAAGAGCTAAGTCTAATATTATTAATTATCGGACAGTGTTGTTGTTACTGTGTACAGTGTTCTCCTGGTTCTGCTCACTTCACTCAGCATCACGTCATAAGGCCATCATTCTGAAGTCCTCCTGCTCATCATTTCTTATAGCATAATAGTATTCCATTACATTCATATACCACAACTTGTCCATCCATTCCCCAATTGATGGGTATTCCCTCAATTTCCAATTCTTTGCCACCACAAAAAGAGCTGCTATAAGTATTTCTGTACATGTGGCTCCTTTTCCCATTTTTATGATCTCTGTGGGACACAGATCTAGTAGTGGTATTGCTAGATCAAAGGGTGTGCACAGTTTGGTTGCCCTTTGGGCATGGTTCCAAATTGCTCTCCAGAGTGGATCAGTTCATAGGTTGTTAGAAATCTTGAAAGACATACCGATGAGAAAAGTTGTTTGTTTGTTTGTTTTTTAAGAAAAGAAAAATGATCAGGAGAAGCTCCTGCATCAGGATAGATTTAAAATATTTGCATTCTGTCTCAGGAGTGTGCTTAAAGTCTACAAAATCATGAAGTATTTAACCAAATATTTACCAAATCCAGTGTAAAAGGGACAAATTTAGGACAAATACTGAAGATAAAGACTAATACATTTATAGAATTCTAGGCTGTTATCTTTTTGTGCATGCTAAAAACAAAAAACTACCCAAAAAAGGAAATGTATAAATGATAGGGTAATAATAGGTTATTAGTGGAAATAGGACATTTGAGAGTATTTGCATTGCCCGTGCTCATCTCTGGCTCACAGCGCAGAACCGCAGTCTCAGGGCAAGGAAGAGTACTAGCACACCAGAGCTTGTGTCTTCCAGGGCAGAAAAGAGTACTTGTGGACACTCACAGATCAGAACACAATCCACAGGAGTATTAAACACACCTCTCCTTAGGTCACAGCACTCTGGAAGAACTGAAAACTTACAGACCCTCAGAACTACCTTTGAAAACAGCTGCACAAAAAGCCTAAAGCTTGGAACAGTGGTCCTTCCTTCCTGGGAACCAAGCCCAACTTTAAAATAAAGTTAAAAGTCAAGAAATAGTGGGAAAATGAGAAAACAACACAAAAAGAACCTAACCACAGGAAGTTACTGTGGTGACAGGGAAGATCAAAACACACACTCAGAAGAGGACAACAGAGTCAAAATCCAAAGCCTCAGGCCAAAAAAAGAATTCCTAGAAGAGCTCAAAAAGAAGTGTTAAACTCAGATAAGAGAGGTAGAGGAAAAATTTGGGAAAGAAATGACAGTGATGCAAGAAATCATGAAAAACAGCTTTATAAAGAAGGCACAAAAAAATACTGAAGAAAATAACACCTTAAAAAACAGAACTGGCCAAAGTGTAGAAGAGGCACAAAATTCCACTAAAGAGAAGAACTCCTTAAAAAGTATAACTGACCAAATGAAAAAAGGTATACAAAAATTAGCTAAAGAGAAGAACTTAAAAAGCAGAATTACCCACATGGAAAAAGATTTCCACTGAAGAGCTCCTTATAAAATAGAATTGCTCCAATGTAAAAGGAGGTACCAAACCTCACTGAAGAAAATAAATAATTCCTTAAAAATTAGAATTGGACAAATGGAAACTAGTGACTTTATCAAGAAACAATAAAACAAAATCAAAAGAATGAAAAAATAGAAGAAAATGTGAAATATCCCATTGGAAAAACAGCTAACCTGGAAAATGGATTGAGGAGAGATTTAACTTAAGAATTAGTGGACTAAATTCCCAAGAATAATTTAGCCAAATTCCAGAGCTCCCAGATCAAGGAGAAAATATTGTTAGTAGCCAGAAGGAAGCAGTTGAAATATCATGGAGCCACAGTCAGGATAATATAAGATTCAGCTACTTCTAGATTAAAGTATCAGAGGACTTGGAATATGATATTCTGAAGGGGAAAGGAATGAGGATTACAACCAAGAATTAGCAAAACTAATATAATTCTTAGGGGGGGAGGAGAATGAATATTCAATGAAATAGAGAACTTCCAAGCATTCCTGATAAAAAGACCAGAACTGAATAGAAAATCTGACTTTCAAATACCAGACTCAAGAGAAGCATAAAAAAGTAAATAGGAAAGATAATTCATATGGAATTCAAAAAGGTTAAACCGTTTACATTACTACATGAGAAGATGATACTTGTAAGTCCTAGGAACTTTCTCATTATTAGGGCAATTAGAAGGCGTATACATCAACAGAGGATATGGGTGTAAGTTGAACATGATGGAATATCTAAAAAAAAATAAAATTAAGGGGTGAGAAAGAGGAATGCATTAGGAGAAGGGGGAAGGAAGAGGTCAAATGGGGTAAATTATCTCACATAAAAGAGAAGCAAAAGATCTTTTATAGTGTAGGGGAAGACAAGGGAGATAAGAGGGAGCACTTGAATCTTACTCTCGTTGGAATTGGCTCAAAGAGTGGATAACATATACATTCAGTTGGTTATAGAAATATACCTTACCCTCCAGGGAGTGTCTTCCCTAATTTGTTCAAGGTGATGTCAGAAAAGACAATGATTCTCTTCTACTGTACAACTCTTGGCACAATTATCATAAAATGAATTTTAGGTTGGAAGAATCATGAGTCTGTTATGAATGGCAAGGTCACAGAGTGCCAGGAAGAAGCTCTCCCCTCCAAAAAAATCTTTCAAAAAGATGTAGAAAGTGCACCAGGCCAGGGATTTCTCTGATAGGAAAATCCAAGAAAATTCAGTGAATCATTTTTCCAGTCCCGGTCACCATAGTGAGACAGACAGAGAAGACTGTGAGTACTGGGGGCAGAATCTGGCCTGCACCATACAGAGCTCTCCAATTTAGGAAGAGACTGAGCATGAAGGCAGAAGTCAGTGCCAGCCCCATACCAAGGCATCTTGATCTCCAACAGAGTATAGAAACAGGTGTCAACTGGCAGCTTTGTCACCCATACCCAGTTCTAGATCATACATCCATGTAGGACTAAGGAAAGGACTACCAGTAGTGGTACTTATAGATAAGGAGTCTGCAACAGAAAGGGGGCTTAGACCCTAGGTGTAGAGCAGGATCTCAGTTCCAGGCTCCAGCCCAATCTGAGACTTCCAGAGGAGTAACCCCGGAAAAAAAATCACAGACCAAAGAGAAGCCTTCAGTTCTGTCACTCTGACCCGGCAGAGCTTCCCATCTGACTGATAGTCCAACATCATTCTGTGACTAACAGAATAGTCCAACAGCATTCTGTGGTCTCTTTTACCCGAACTCAGGTCAGAAATTTGCAGTGTTCAGACCAGGAGGCAGTCATCAGACTTTGCTCTGGATTGGACCACTTTGGGAGCATTTAAAGTTCATAGGTCCCCAATATGGACCATCCCTGAGATCCTGGAATTCTGTTCTTCTCCCTGGGTTACCAAGTTCCCTTTGTATCTTCTCAGGCTGAATGTGTCAGAAGCCTCAGAAGGGTGTTAGGAGGAGGTCCTATTTTTATTGGTGGCTACTTAGAGTCCTTGATACAATGGTTTCCAACTTAAAGTTTATTTCATAGTTAAATGACCGGGGGAAAAAGTGCTGCTCATATAACTAGCAACAGAGGGAAAAGCTACAAAACCCTGGCAGACCTTAGAGATGTGCTCAGAGCACATTAAGTGTGGATATGAAATACAGGAGGAAATTGGCTAGAGCAGGGTTCAGAGGACACCGACTGTTGACTTATCAATCTGGTGGGGGAAAAGAAACCTTATTTCTCTGATGCAGTTATAAAAACTGGCATGGCCCCAGAGATCTGAGATCATAAAGAAATGAGGTTCTAAGTACTAAGCATCTTCCACATGTTCTACAAAGATATGAGCCATAACAGTGATGTTTCATTGGTTCTTCCACTGGTTATTGCAGCTTTGCTATCATATCATCTACCATTAAATGTTTTGAAAGAGGTGAGAAAAACTGCATATTTATTTTGTGATTCATTCTGCCAAGCTTTTCCAACAATGCCATTTTAGAGATGATATGGTGCACCCCCCTAATTTTACAAATGAAGAAACTGAGGCTTTGAAAAATTTAGGGGCTTGCTTAAGGTCACACATTTGTGTAGGTAAGTGGCAGGGTCAGAATTTGAATGCAGGTTCTCTGGCTGCAAAACCAGCACTCTTTCCATATCTCTGTTTCTGAATCTTTTCCTTCTTTCCTGGCCTAGCTTATACGATACCTCCTCTGGTAAGCATTTCTTTAAAAAAAAATTTTTTTTGCTAAATTTTTGTTGGTGTTTTCATCATTCTATCATGTTCGCTTACAAATATATCCCTCCTTCTTTGCTACCTACAAGTCATCTTTCATAATAAATATTTTTTGAAAGAGGAAAAAAAAACATTTCAGCAAAGTCAACCAGCATATTAACCACATCTAGTAGCATATGCAGTGTTTCACACCCATAGTCCCCCACCTCTGCAAAGAAGGAAAGGAGGCACATTTTCTTAACTTTTCTGTGAGGCCAAGCTTGAACGATGTTCAGAGTTTTTAATTTTTATTATTATTCCTTATGTTTAGACTGTTGTACATTGGGCACAACAGATAGAGTGCTGGAGTCAGGAAGACCTGAGTTCAAATTTGACCTCAGATACTTTTTAGTGTGTGATCTGGACAAGTCCCTGAATTCTGTTTGCCTCAGTTCCTCATCTATAAAATGAACTGGAGACGACAAAGGCAGTCTACTCTAGTACCTTTGCTAAGAAAACCCCAAACAGGGTCGTGAAGAGTCAGATGTGACTGAACAACAGCAGACCCCTCCTCTCTCTCCCTTAGACTGTCGTGGTCATTGTTTATGTTGCTTTCCTGGTTCTGCTTACTGTGTTCTGAATCAGGTGATATGTTTTCAAATTATTCTCTGAATTCTTAATATTCATTGTTGCATATAGTTAGGCAATATTCCATCACATTTCCATGCCACGTTTTATATATTCTCCATTCCAGAGGCACCTATTCTGTTTCCCATCCTTTTTTTTTTTTTTTTTGCTACAAAAAGTGCTGCCATGAATATTTAGGTGCGTATATTGCCTTTTTACGTCTTTGACCTCTTTAGGGTTCATGCATTTAATCTCTGTGTCAAAAGCTATTAATATTTTTGTCATTTTTAGCATAATTCCAAATTGTTTTCAAGAATGGTTAGAGCAGTTCACAGCTCCTCCAAAACTGTATTTATGTGGAAGTTTCTGAAACCTCTCTAACATTGACTATTGCCTTTTTTAAAAATCATCCTTGCCAAAATATGGGTATGAGACAATAAATGAGGGGGACAGATATAAAAACAAGCTATCAATAAAAATTATTGCTTTTTAAATTTAAAAAAAAGTGCATTGATAACTCTGGAGAGCACAGTTTCAATTGGGTGGTGAAGAAAGAAACCAAATTATGAGGTTGAGAAGTGAGTGGCAGGAGAGAATGAATGAATAACTATTAAGTGCTTACAGTGTACAAAGCCCTGTGCTAAGCACTGACATCACAGATAGAAAAGCAAGACAGTTCTTGCCCTTGAGCATCTCATATTCCGATGGGGGAGACAAGACCTATAGCAGGTTTTAGCTGTAAGATAGAAAAGTCCCACAGTCTTTCAGGTGCAGCAGTAAAGCAGATGGTAATGCCTCTTCTTTAATGTCATTTTTACTGATATAATCATATCAGTTTCTAATGTTGAACCATTTGACAGTGCCAAGGACTTTCGTATGAAGAACCGTCTTTTCTGGGTCTTCCATAGATGCTGCTATCTCACCCATAAAAGCCAGTGACAGGCTGAATTTCCACAGAGTCTATTTCCCCAGATGACGACTGTGGGTTCTGGGTTGGAAACTTTGCTCTTCCCAGGGCTCTTGGATTCAGGATCCTAGCTCTCTGGGGTCTGAATAAAGATGATGGTTGAGGTAATGGAAGTAGTTTAACTTGTTTGACCCATGCTGCCTCTTTTCTCTCCCCGGGGGAGACTTGCTGCTTCAGTGAGGCTGTTTTGCCTGTCCCAAAGGTGACAGCTTATAGGAATGACTGGCCAGTCATTTCTCCACAGACGCTGCTTTCCTAATGACTGCTGGAGGTGGGGATTGGGCTGACAGGAAGACTGGTGTTGTGTGTGGTTCTATAACTCCCTGGCTCTTGAACTAACTAACCAATGGATGGCAGTTCTTCAGCATCTGGTGGTGGTAGTGATGAGGAAGGTGGTCTCCTTCATAATGACTGCTCCCCTCAATGATGACTAGGAGTCATCCCAGAAATGGGTCTGGGGTGGGGGAGGATGGTGCTGCTGCTATTCCCAAGGCTCTTGGGTTAAGGGACCTGGGCTATCTCCAGGTGCTATCTTGGGGTCCAAGGGAAGTTAATGCTCAAGGTGGTGGTGATTTGACTTGCTGGCACATGCTGCCTCCTATCTCTCCCTTAGGGTATCATGCTGCTTCAGGTGAGGCAGAGTATAGTAGACGTCTTCCAGGCCTTTAGCTATATAAATTCCCAATCTTATTCCCTTCTGAGTTTTGGCTCTCAAGCTATCAATAAAAATGTATTGCTTTCTAAATTTTAAAAATTAGAAAAAAAACTCCCACTTCTGACCACAAGCCTGTGTAGGTATTAAATGTTACAGGCTTGTTTCTGCATCAGTTTAAAACCATTCTAATCATGTGTGCAGTGATTTTTTGGTGTTCATGCAGAAATTATGTCAAACTGATCATCTATGAGTAAGTGTTGTTTCCAGCCTACCACAAAGGTTCAGCATTCAAGCTCAAGTTCTCAAGGAATGGTCAGACACATGCTCCAGCTCTCATTTGCACCAGAGTGGTTCGCTTATTTCCCAGGGTTACCCTGTGATTGGACTTCATCAGCGGTGTGATCACATGACCAAGATGTTACAAATATTTCTGATCTCGTAACACAAATGTCAGGCTGTTTGAAGACTATGATTGCCGACGGCTCGTGACACGTGCCTCACAGCCATTACACTGCCTGAAACCATCACAGACCATCACAAACATTCTGCAGAAACAACCTTTCTGTGATATTAAGGCTATTTTCCAATTTTGATATATCCTCTGTTTATGAGACTGCTCCTCTATCTAGTGGATTTTCAAATGAACTGGCTGTTTATATTGGTCATTCATTTAGAGGAGTTTCTAGGAGAGTGTAACCAATTCTCAGTCCATGATGGAAGGTTATATGTAAACACTTAAAAATGAAACAATGTATGCAATCGAACATCAAGTACATTTATCTTTTAATGCAGCACTTGTTAACCAGCAGAAAAATAAATATTTTTACAACATAACTGGCTACTTATTTTTGTCATTTGGCTAGTTGGCCAAAAACAAAAATATTAATTTCTTTCTCTCAGCAAGAAAGCTTTTCACGCTATTTTCCACCACATATTTGTGTGAGCATGCATTTTTACTTTATTATTGTTTTAAAATGAAATACAGAAATAAACTTGATGCAGAACTAGATTTAAGACTATGTTTGATGTTGAGCCAAATAGCACAAATATTTGTTCAAGAAAAAAAGTCCAACATCAAAATTAAAGCTCGTATATGATTATTATATTGTGTTAAACATCTTCCAAGTTCTAATTAATTTCACTAAAAATGTGATTTATAATTAACAAAATATGTGATATGAAGTTTAAAATGAAGTCTTACGGATAATTGTAACCATATGAGATCTTGCTAGATTACTTCTAATTCTTATAGAATGTCTCATAAAATATTTGTAATTATTTTATAATTCATTTTATATCTAGCTTTCATAATTATAGATAGAATTAAATTTATACTTTATAATTATGTGGTATAAATTTTAATTTTGAGCTTTTTAGACCAAAAGTTATCATTATAGTTATTGGAGAGCACTTAATCTAAATACTTTTATGAGTGGTATATTAAATTACCCTGGAGATTCCCAGAACTTTTTTTATTCATGTTAATACAAGCTACTAGCCTAACAGCAGTTGAGATGCCCACCGCAGCAATAGCAGTGCAGGTCCCATTGGGAAAATGCCATCTTCCTGCAGGATATTCACCCTCCACCTCTCCAATTACCTTGTGGCTGCCTCAAGCACTCTTTAGGGGGCAGACTCTTGCCCTGCAGCAATGAGCAAAAACAACACACCCTTCCTTTGGAGTGGAATTGAGAGGGTCTCACAAGATGAATAAGCAGGGACTGCTTGAGATCCGTATCTCAGATCTCATTACATTATCTTTACCCCTCAAATCCTTCCCCCCCAACTTCCTCATTTCTGTCAAATCTATCACCATTCTTCTAGTCACTCAGGTTCCCAATCTCAGTATCATCCTCAACTTCTCATTATCACTAGCCTCACATATTCAATAAGTTGTCAATGCCTGTGGTTTCTGTCTCCTCTCAGCATCTGTCTTCTCTACTCACACAGCTACCACCGTATTTCAGACTCTCCTCACTTCTTACCGGGATAATTTCAATGATCTAATTCATCTCCTGGCCTCAGGTCTCTTCCTTCTTCCTGAGATCCTTCACACGGCTGCCAAATTGATTTTCCTAAAGTGCAGGCCTAAGACCAAATATTACTTCATCTTTACATCGTCCTTTTGAAATTTCTGTCTCTTATTTATGTTTTCTAATGACATAATTATTAGTTCAGAAGTTCATGTACATAATTTACAAATAAATAAACACATATTGGGATTGCACACTCAAAAATTTTTGATGGGATAGGTGATCCAAAAATATGGAGGTCACTGCTATGGGATGTGACTTGGAGTAGATAGTGGCCAAAATCCCTTCCAATTTTCAACTTCTGTGATTGTGTAATTCTGTGACAGTAGCTTGAGAAGATAGAAGGGTCAAGTCAAAAGGTTTTTTGTTTTGTTTTTAAGGGTGGGAGAGGCAGCTGGGAAGGAGCCTCTGGGAAGACTGAAGATTAGAAAAAGGGAAGGGAGGCAAGCTCCCAAAGGAGATGGAAAGGCCCTTGGGAAGATGGGCCAGCTCTTCCTCTAAGTCTACAAAGGATGAAGGATGGTATTGAGGAACTTTGGGATGGAGATTGGATAGATGACCTCTACTTTCTCAATAATGTATGATTGGAGGTGCTTTCCTAAGAGGGAAACAACACAGGGTAGGTAGTGGAAGAGACTTAGAGAATAGAGTAGAACCTGGTTGGGTCAGAGAGAGGATTCTAGAAATGAGGATTTCTCATTAGTAGTGGAGGGAGTGAGCAGGCCCTAATGCCGTTCTGTTCTCTGATTCTCAGTTACTCACCAGCTTTTCCCCATCCTCATCCTGCTTCTCTCCCACCTGCTGAGAAGGCAGGGCCCTAACTGACTCCAATGCAGGGATAAAGAGAAAAGCCTAACACTGGGGCTGGCCAAGGCAAAAACATTTGTATGTCAAAGGTTTTGCTCCTAGAATGAAGGAATTAAAGTTATTAGCAAGTCATTTCACAGGTAACTGGGGCTCTTTAGCCTGCACCCCCTTCCATGCAGTGGGTCCCTCCCCGCCTCTCTGAGGCCCTGGGTGAGGGGAAAAGAGGAGGTGATTGTTTATTAGCACCTCAGTGTGAATCTCCATTAGCACCTCCATGCTAATAACGTAGCCCAGACAGTTCTCCAGTTCCATAGCCAGCTGTAGTCCAGAGCTGAGAGAGATGGGGCTGGGAAGTAAGGCTTCTCCCACGCCCCCTTCCTGCTAGAGCTCCATCCTTCCCAGGAAATATTCCTGGTTTGTATATAGCTGCCATCCATACCATATATTTTTGTCAAATGTGGGAGGATGCCATCCATAAGTCTGGGCTCCGGCAAGACATTCTGGGTATAGAGAGCTCTATAGTGGCTATGATTGCTTTCTGTACTAGAGCCCTTTCCTGCTTGAGCACTGTACCACAGTTGGCTTCCATAATGTGGTGAAGCCAAATGTGCATCCCAGTGGGGCACCTTCACTCCACCCTCTGGGGGAAAGGGCCTCCCCTGAGAAGGCTCCCTGCATTTCCAAGGACAACACCCAGTGGGTGATGGGCCCTTCCTGTGACAGCAGAAGATCTGTTACCAAGCTTGTTGCTGTGGTGTTGTAATGGGAAGAACATGAGTGTGGTCCATTCCCTTTTCCTTCTCCTCTTAGCCTATTGAATTAGTACCTATCCTTCAAGGTGGAAGAACGGCTGTTCAGCATGGGCTGAGGTGGGATTCTCCTGACTCAGTTTCCCCACTGACACCTGGCAGACTTTAAGCCTGACTGAATACAAGTGGATAGTCTAATACTGCCTGGGGTTGACATGAAGTTGGGGAGATATTGTATTCCTGCAATGTCCTTACTATTGGTGGCAATTTCCTATAGTCAAAAGATTTGTAAGCTTAATACCAGATCTATTCAATTATAGATTATGTGTAGGGGAACATCCGAGGGTGTCTAAAATTAAGCTATTAGGCATAGGACTTTAGACCAACAACAATAAGTTAGGGTCCTTTAATTCTTAGTAATAGTGTGGAGACAATTAGGTCAAGAGCTTGTGAAGTTAGTAACATAAATATTATTTGTGTCTCAGTTAATTAATGTTTAAAAAAAATTCTTTTGTGGCCCATATTGTAAATGCTTTAAAAAGAAGTATCACCTAACCAAAAGTTTGAATTGCTTTATCTGTTATAAACTGTGTTAAAAATAAATTTAAAAAGAGAAAAGAAAAGAAAACTACCTATCCTTCAAACCCCAACTCACATACTTTCTTCTCCATGAAGCCATCCCTGAACTCTTCTGGAGAGTACAATCTTTTTTTTTTTCTCAACCCTCTTAGAACACTTTATTCTACAACTCTCTAATGCACTTAAGTAATAATGGATATCATATTTATCTTTGGTTTCTTACCTACTCTTCCTCCCCCCTCCCCACTATAATCTGCATATGTCAATGAATCTATGATCTTGTTATGGATGTGGGTACTTCTATTCCTGTGATACAGATCACAATCTATCCAAGCCTTCTCATCACATGAGATTCTAGTTGGGCCTCCCTCTAGACTGCAGAATTCTATGCATATCTGTGAAGCCTTGGGGCTATTTTTTGTCATTTGTTCTTGCTACATGACTGGGCCATCTCCTTTTCTGATCAAACATGACCTAGATGATACCTTGTCTGCTTCTTGTGTGAAAGTCATCATTGATGATAACACTACCCAAATTATGCCTATGAGGACATAGGTAGGAATATGTGGGGATAACGAAGACAAGTACTTTAAGAAATAAGCCCACAGAAATGGTTTATTTTGATGCCTGGGGTCCAGAGAATTGAGAGATCATCACCCAATCAACATCACTTGAAAACTAGGTTTGGCACTAATATATTGTTGTTGGAGTTGTAAACTGATCCTACCATTCTTGAGAGCAATTTGGAACTATGCCCAAAGGGCTACAAAAATGTACATACCCTTTGACCCAGCAATACCACCTTTAGGTCTGTATCCCAAAGAGATCATACAAATGGGAAAAGGACTTACAGGTACAAAAATACTTACAGCAGCTCTTTTTGTAGTGGCAAACAATTGGAAATTGAGGGGATGCCCATCAGTTGGGGGAATAGCTGAACAAACTGTGGTATATGAATGTAACTGACTACTATTGTGCTATAAGAAATGAAGAGCAGGTAGACTTTGGAAAAACCTGGAAAAGACTTGAATGAACTGATGCCAAGTGAAGTGAGCAGAGCCATTGTACACAGTAACAGCCACAATGTTCGATGACTAACTTTGATAGACTTATCTCTTTTTAGCAATGCAAGGATCCAAGAAAACTCCAAAGGACTCATGATGGAAAATGCTGTCCACATCCAGAAAAAGAATTGTGGAGTCTGAATGAAGATTGGAGCATATTATTTGCTCTCTCTCTCTCTGTCTCTCTGTCTCTCTGTCTCTCTGTCTCTCTCTCTCTCTCTCTCTCTCTCTCTCTCTCTCTCTCTCTCTCTCTCTCATTTATTTCTGGTTTCTTGTAGTTTCTCCCATTGGTTCTCATTTTTCTTTACAACATGACTAAGGTGAAAATAGGTTCAATATGAATGTATATGTAGAGGCTATATCAAATTACATTCTTGTCTTGGGGTGGGGGAAGAGGAAAGATGGGGAGAAAATTTGGAACTCAAAATCTTACAGAAGTGAATGTTGGAAACTAAAACTAAAACTTTTAAAAAAAGAAAACGGTTTGGAATTAGGATTCAATGTGTGTTCGTAGATAAACCCAGGCTACTCGTCCATTCCATTTTCTGATAGTCTGTTATCTATTAGCAACAACTTACCTGGGTTCAGGTCCTACCCCTGGTGCATATTAACTGTGTGACCTTGGGCAAGTCACTTAAGCACTCAAAACCCCCTAGACAACTCTCTAAAACTTTGAGTTACAGGAGGTATCACTACATTGGGAGAGAGAATTTACTCAACTAGCATTTTCTTTTATCAATGAAATCATAGGTCCAGTCTCTTTCATCTAGTCTTAGCTAATCAATCAGTCAGTAAATATTGATTAAGCACCTACCATGTGCCAGGCACTGTGCTAAGCACCAGAAAGAGACAAAAGACAGTTCTTGCCCTCAAGGAGCTCAAAATCTAACATGGGAGACAATCTGCAAATGAATATATACAAGCAAACTATATACAGGATAAGTAGGAAATAATTCATAGAGGGAAGGCACTAGAATTAAAAAGACATGACAAGACTTCCTGGTAATAAGTAACAAAAATTACTAAATAAATGAAAGAATTTTTTAAAAATACTTATTAAAGTATTTACCATGTGTTATACTATGTTGAGAGCTGGGTATACAAATAGAAAAAGTGACATAGTCTCTGTTCTAAAGAAAGCAACATTCTAAATGGAAGAGACAAAGAAAGTTCGGTTGAAGGATGAGCGGAAAGCCAGAAATCCCACAAGTTCAGTGGAGGGGTGAATGTTAGGGCTCAGGGAGCCTTAGATTACATTGGTAGTTCAGATGACTGTCCTAGAAATCGAGTATATAGAGGCAGGGTAGATGGTAAGGCCTGAGAGTCTTCCATCTCACTCTAAGGAACAGGTTTGATGCCTTCTCTCATCTCATCTCATCTCTCATGTGATCATTCAAGCAGCAGGGTTGGGTTGTGGACAGTCCAGAAGCAAAGGAGTGGGCAAAGAGAAGGCACAGGAAAAAGGGCACCTCCCCCCAAATCTTCCTGATTTTCCATCCAGAATGGATTCCAGGCAACCTTGGCTTGAAGAAGGAGGAAACATGATGAAAAAGGTAGCTCCTAAATGCCATAGTGGACTCACCATAACAATGGAGGTAATAAATAGTCCTTTCCTACTAGGAATCCACATCTGGATCAGACCACATCTGGAATACTGTGTCCAGTTCTATGCAACTCATTTTAGGAAGGATATGAATCAAGTGAAGAGGTTCTAGAGGAGGATAACCATGGTGGAGAGGGGACAGTAGACCATCTGTACAAGGGCCAGGTGAAGAAAGCCTGAGAAAGAGAAGGTTATTATGTAGAGGCCAGAACCAGGGAAAATGGGTGAAAATTATAAAAAGAGTCAGATTTTTGCTGGATGTAAGCAAGAATTTCCAAAAACAATCTCTTGCAAAGTGAAATTGTTAAATCCATATACCTAAGAATTCATAATATAGTCATTCGAATGTGTGTTTCTCTAACAAAGGAGGTCTTCAAGTAGAATGGGGAATGTCGTAGAGGGAATTTCTGTTGAAGTCCAGATTGGACCTCAAAGGTATCTTCCCACCTTAAGAAGCTGTGATTCTGTGATTTAACCATTATAGGAATTAACCCAGAGAGTTTTGGATTCAGATATCATCTTTGATATAAGAAGCTCAAGCGGGTATACGTGGAGGTGGGAGGAATGTCTCCGGGTAAGATAAAAATATCTGTTCTTAGTTAATCATCAACGGTGATAGAGAAGATCCATGTTTGGGTCTTTCACAGAAATAGGACTTATCTCCAAAATGAAAAGTGTTACAGAGTCTTTAATTTTCTTATTTGAGACAAGGTCTTTGGACAGTGGTCTTTTCCCTGCTTAGGAAGCAGTGTGGCACAGTGGAAAGATTATTGAATTTGGTTCTGTTAATTACTAGATATGTGACTTTGGGCTATTCAACATTTCTGGGCTATAGATTCCTCATCCTTAAAATGAGGGAGTTGGAATAGATGATTACTAAGGTCATTTCCAAAGCTACTACAGCTGGGGCTTCCACTTTCCTTAGCTGACACTGTCTCCTCACATGAGATCTACTATGATCCTGGACAATAATCAAAACTGGCAAACAAACCTGCCCTTAAAGCACTTTACTGGAAAGTGCCCTGTATTGAGAATCAGGAGACCTGGGTTCTGGTTTCGAGTCTGCCACTGACTTTGGCTTTAGGTAAATCAGCTTACCCTTTCTGAGTTTCATTTTCCTCATCTTTAAAAATTGGGGTTGGACTAGTGGATCTCTGACATGCTATTCAGTTCTATGACTGTCTTCTTTCAATTTTCCTTCTTTTCTTATAGAAAAGCACCTTATAAATCCAAGAGGTTTTGACTATATTAGTGATGTAATCCTCATTCTTCTCTTATGGGGTGAATGTGAACTAGTGTCTCTATAATAGGCAGAAATCACCTTCTAATCAATTCTGTACTAGTGTTGAAGAGTTCAGGTTAATTCTATTAGCACTGATTAAATGTCAGATACCATATTAAAAAGATGCTCTGGGGGAATGCAGAAGAAACACAGAGCAGTCTCTGCCCTCAAGGAGGTTAAGTTCTACTTGAAGAGACAAGACACATAGGTATGATATGGTAAAAAAAAAAAAAAATAGCACTAATTTATGTGCCAAATCAAATGGTAGAGAAAGTGCAATAGCAGATATGACTTAATTCCATTCAAAATTGACTTAAGTACTTTCTAGCAAAGGATACAAAGATAGACAAAACACAAACCCTGCTATCAGGTGCTTCTAATAGAATTGCTTTTAGATCCAGATTCCAACTCAGTTCTGCTACTTTATCTGCGTAAGTTGGTTTCCTCATGAGTAACCTGAAGGGGTAGAACTAGATAAAGGGTTCTTAACCTAAGGTCTGTGAATGTGTTTTTAAAATATCATGATGACTTTCCTAACTAATAAATTGTCAAAGGATATGAATAGACAGTTTTCAGATGAAAAAAATAAAGCTATCTATAGTCATATAAAAAAAGCATTCTAAAGCACTACTGATTAGAGAAATGCAAATGAAAACTCTGAGGTACCACCTCACACCTATCAGACTGGCTAATATGACAGAAAAGGAAAATGATAAATATTGGAAGATGTGGGAAAATTGGGATACAAATGCATTGTTGGTGGACTTGTGAACTGATCCAACCATTCTGGAGAACAATTTGAAACTATGCCCAAAGGGCATCAAATTTTGATCCAATAATACCATTACTAGGTATCATGTAAAAGGAAAAAGGACCTATATGTTCAAAAATATTTATAGCAGCTCTTTTTGTGGTAGCAAAGAACTGGAAATTGAGGGAATGTCCATCAATTGGGGAATGGCTGGACAAGTTGTGGTATATGAATACAATGAATACTATTGTGATAAGATAGGATTGAACAGATGGATTTCAGAAAATACAAGAAAGACTTACACAAATTGTTGCTGAGTGAAGTGAGCAGAAGCAGAACACTACATAGTAACAGTAACATTGTTCGATGACCAACTTTGATAGACTTAGCTCTTCTCAGCAACACAGCGATCCAAGACAATTCCAAAAGAGTCATGATAGAAAATGCTATCCACATTCAGAGAGAGAAGTATGGAGTCTGAATGCAGATTAAAGCATATTATTTTCACTCTTTTTTTTGTTTGTTTTTGTGGCTTTCCCCTTTTGTTGTTTCTTCTTTTACAACATGACTAATGTGGAAATATGTTTCCATGATTGTACATGTATAACCTATATCAGATGCCATCTTGATGAGGGGAGAAGAAAGGGAAGGAGGAAGAAAAATTTGGAACCCAAAATCTTATAAAAATGAAAGTTGAAAACTATCTTTACATGTCATTGGAAAAAATAAAATACTATTTACCAAAAAATTATGATGACTGTGATTGGTTTTCTTCATAATCCTAAGTATTTTATTTTATGCATTTAAAAACTTCATTCTGATAAGGGTTCACCAGAATAGGCTTCCCCAGATTGCCAGACTGTCCATCTCTCACACACACACACACACACACACACACACAAATTAAGAATTCCTAGTCACTAGGTGGTCTTTAAGGTTCCTTCCAGTTGTAAACCTTATAATCCTTAAGTCAACTTAAGTCTATGGGCTGAGTGTGCACTTAGGTGTCCCAGATAACCCTGAAACACAGAACAATGTAAGCAGCCCACATCAATTTCAGACAAGTCATTACTCAAACAACCCATTGATGTAGTGGAGTTTAAAATTTTGTCCCACCAGGTTGTACCCTATTCCAATTTGGGGAGTAGGGGTGTCCCTTGGTGCAAAGATTCTCTTTATATTCCTGTGCAAACAACCCCAATCCTCAGACTCTAAAAAGACGCAGAAGGAAAGAAAGTTTTGCTGACCTGGTTCTGAGTGACCCTAAGACAGAACTTAGGACCACTAAAATGGTGAAATCTGCGGTCCACCCCAACCCTGCTCTCAACCCTGCAGGAAATTTCCTGCTGTCTATACCTGCTCTGTGTCTATAAGCAACTTTGTTGTGATCATGTGGTTTATTCAACATAGTAAAAAAAATTGCAAAGAAATTGTCCAGGGTTCCACTCCTACGGAGCTTCTCTCATTCACCTTCAAGCCTCATCCTGCTTACCCTCTTACCTCTTTGGGGTGATTGGGGAACAGTCTTGTACTACTTGCTGCTGCAAGTTATAGAAAGGATTAAGGGAGAAGTTTTCTGTGACTATAAGCACAGGAAAGTAGAGGATACATCCATACATACATATACACATACATATATGTGTGTCTGTATAGAGATGGGGGCTGTGATGAGAGGGGAAGGGGGGTACCAGATTTTAGAATGACCTTTTCACCAGCCACTGACCTTTCTGAACTTCACCTGATTCAGACTGCTTCTTAAACTCTGGTTCCCAAGTGAGTGCCCAGAATCAGCTTTGCTGGTCTCCTTGGATAGGAGGCTAGGCCTCAGCCACCACTCAGTGGGCTCAAAGCTCCTGGCCTGACTGCCATTGCTTTTCCTACCCCTGTACTTTGTGAATGGTCCACCTCCCATTTCCCCTCCTGGAATCTACTTATACCTTGCCTCTGCCTCTTAGAATCTTTTTTTCCTTCAAAACTGTTGAAGCATCACCTGATACAGGAAGCTTTCCCCAGTTGTTGGCCCTCCCACTTCCCTTTTTATCCTCCTCCTCCTCTCTCCAGATTTACATAGCATATATATGTGTGTATATGTATGCACATACACACATGCTTTTTGTTGTTGCTCAGTTGTTTAGGTCATGTCCAAGTCTTCGTGACCCCATTTGGGGTTCTCTTGGTAAAGATGCTGGAGTGGTTCATCATTTCCTTCTCCAGCTCATTCCACAGATGAAGAAACAGATGAGGCAAAAAGGGTTTAGTGACTTGCCCAGGGTCACAGAGCTAGTAAGTATCTGAGGCCATATCTGAAATCAGGAAGATGATGCTTCCTGACTCCAGACCTAGTACTCTATCCATTTTGCCATCTATTTGCCCTCCACATATATCTATGTATGTGTATGTGAATATGTATACAAGTGTGTATATATGTAACAGTATATGTAATTATTACCTATTGTCTTCCTCTTCCCTTGAGGGCAGGGAGTGTTTGCTTTTCTAGTGCCTAGCTCAGTGCCTGGCACACAGTATGCATATAATAAGTGTATGTTGATTAATTAAATCAGCATCCATACTAGGGAGGAAAAAGGGAGAAAAGCCAGTCCCAAGATTTATATGTCCAAATAAAGTCGATTAACGGATATTTTTATGGTCATCTGGAAACAGAAAGGATATTTCAGTCTTCTAAGTCTACATCTAAATTGCAGTCTAGATGTAGCTTTCATACAGAAGAAATGCCATCTCTGGTGATTATTTAGAGATACTCCTCAGATCTGGGGAGGCTCCAGGGGGGTGACTGGTGGGGAAGCAAGGGATTGCCTGTTACCTCCACTTTCAGGTCTGTTCTTTGTGATTTTTGAGCATTGTAATTAGCTATTAGGGCAAAGGAGGGAGGTAAAGAAAAAGGGAGATGGTATGACTCATCATCCCATAGTTAACTTTGAACTTTGTTCTTATAGAGATAGGAGCCTGCTCTTTACTGACTTGGCTAGACTTCTGAGAAACTTCCCTGCACAGGTGGTCATGAACTTGTATAAAGAATGAAGATGTCAAAGTTTCATGTTCATGACCTAAATTTCTGATTTAACTCAACTCTCATGAACCAGTCTCCAAACTGGAAAACATGCTATAGGTGTAGTGAGAATGTTAACATTCATTCTATGTTTCTTATTCAGTACTTCACCCATTAGAGTGTCTTGTATCTATGACATGGGCCAGTAGGCAGTTGCCCATAGAAAAATTAAGAGTAGGCCCTAACATGGGCAACAGACTGTGCAAAGGCATAGAGATGGAAGAAGTATGACAAATAGCAGAGAGGCTTATTTGGCTGAATTGTTGGAGGTGACCATGTAATAAATCTGGAAAGGTAAGTGAGAGACAGACTGTGAAGGTCTTCAAATATGAAAAAGATAAATTAGCCTTTGATCCTAGAGGTCATTGTGGCTTTTTGAGCAAAGGGAGTAACATGATGACATCTGTAATTAAAGAATATCATTTTGGCAGCTGTGTGAAGAAATGGATTGGAGAAGGGAGAGACCTGAGGAGACAACTGCAATAGTCCAGGGAGAGATGATAAGGGCGTGAAATAGGGTGAGATTGGAGAGAGGGGGGCAGATGCCAGAGATGTTGAGGAAGGAGACTCAACTGATTGGCTATGAGGTATGGGAGGAAGAGTGGGAGGGCTTTGACTCATTCCAAGGTTGTGAACCTGAGCTATTAGAAGGATAATGATGCCCTCAACAACACCGGAAGGAAGGAATAGAAAAGAAACAGAAGTAGGGGAAGCCAGGAGAAATAGGAGATAGAATGTGACTCAATGAAAGAGAATAATCATTTTAACTGGGGGTGCGGATGGGGTGGGGAATATAGAATCTATGGACCCTGATCTTGAGCAGAATTATTCAGTAAAAAGGAAGTGATAATGAAGGGACCAATATGATAAAGCTGATCTAATATTTGTTTGATCTTGGGAAAGTCACCGATCTGTGTAGAAATGGCAGTCCTATCCCTTTGAGTCCTTGGTGCCAGCTTATGGGTCAGGATTATAGACATGTATATATGAGCTTTGACCTTTGTTAACTTCATTCAGCAACTCAATTCAGTAAACATTAAGTCCGAATGTCTTCAAGACCTTGTGATACAAAGACAAAAAATGAAATTGTCCCTGCCCTCAGGAAGGGGAGAAAGCGAATGAGGGTTTATATAATGCCCACTATTTGCCAATCACTATACTAAACACTCGGTTTTTTTGCAAATATTATCTCGTATCTTCCTCACAGCAATCCTGAGAGGTAAGTGCTATTATTCTAATTTTACAATTGAGAAAAATGAGACAAACAGAGGTTAAGTGACTTGCTTAGGGTTCACTCAGCTGGTAAGTGTCTGAGGCTGGATTTGAGCTCAAGTCTTCTTGACTCCAGGACCAGCATTCTAACCATGAACTTCCTCAGGATGCTGCCCTAAGAATCCCATTCCCACCCTATATATTGAACCAAGAGCATCACTGACCTGCCAGTTCTCCACATCCCCTCCACCCATAAGTTCAAATTAAAGTCTGAAGCATTCCATAGCTACCAAGCCCAGGACTTCCCTGTGTCTGTGTCAAAACCCTTAGATTGATTCTGTGGAAAGAAGCATTGCGGGGACCCTTTTTCTGACAAATCCCTTTGGTTTCTTCAGATGCACATCATTCTCTAATAAAGATAGTCATTTATTCATTTAAACAACAAATCTTTTATGATCATATGTCCCAGAACGATGAAGGGGAGAAATTCTTAGTGGGTAGAAAGGTACATATACTTTTTTTAATCAAGAAGAAATTGAAATATTAAATGAAATACTGTATATATTAAATGAAATTGTTACATTCAGTAGTATGTAAATTCTTGGAGGGTAGGGACCATTGATTTTTCTTAATTGAATTGAATCCCCTACTCTGTGCAAAGCCCTTCAATTGGCCAGGGTGAGAACTGCCCTTTGAACTTTGACCAGGAATGACAGATGATTGGGGAGAGTAACACCCCCACAAATATTCTCCCTCTCTGGTATGGCGGTGTAAAAGAGTAAAAGCTCTTAGGAAAGAGGGTCATTGTTGTCCCCACACACAGCAGAAGACTTAGACTGCAAAAAGAGCAGTAAGGAATTTATGTTTTTACCTGAGGCAGAAGGAATTTTCCATTGGACTGCATTCAAAAGCAGATGATTTATTATTTACAAATAAATAAATACAGAGGAGACATCTCCTCGATCCTTCCTTCTCCATCCCCAAGGTGGCAGTTAATCCCTCCCCGTCCTAACCCTTCTCCTGGAGAAATGAACAGTCTTTTTCTCAGGCGGTATTTCAAGATCGCACCTGGGCGGGTACGGGGACTGGAATCAAAGTCCTTAGCTGCGTACTGAAAGCCAGGTGTAAGTGAGCTCAACTCAAAGGCAGCCTGGAGTCTTTGACCAGGATCTTGCTCCTGACTTCTCACTCCATCCCCAGCCTTGATCTCAATTCTCTAAAGTCCAGCTTCTCGGTTCTGAATTTCTGAAGAATGTTGACTTGGGCGGGAGGTCAACCGCTTCCGCCCGGCTGTAGAAGGCAGTGAAGGGCTGAGCGTCTTCATCCGTGGGGCTGAACGTCCCACTCGAGCTCTGATCTTTCGAGAGCTTGGTCACTCCTGTGGTAGGAGAGGCACCCAGGTCTCCAGCAAGGATAGCACGTCTCCGGGAAAGATCTGTAGGGACGGGAGGTGGGGCATCTTGGTCAGAAATTTAGTACCCTCGGGCGCCACCTCACTGGGGTCACCGGCGCCTCCCTCTATAGGAGGGTGCAGGAAATATGGATAGTCAGGGAGTCCTTGGGTGATAGAAAAAACCACTAATGGGTTATGACCCCTTCATCTGACCCCTGAATCCTTTTTTCTATTTCCTTTCCCCTTTCCCTCCTCACTTTCTTGCAGTTCATTTTTGGTGAGGTTAAAATACATACACTTCGGGGCTTAGGGAGACCGGCTGGGATGAGATGAACGAGGCTAGGCTTTATTCAGGAAAAAAGAAAGGATTCACAAGCAGTCCTGCATTTTACACCCTGGCCAATGTCTGACACAGGATAGCAGTCCTAGCCTGTCCTCTCTTCCCCTCCCCCCAGACTGGTCCCTACCCTTTGCTCAGTTTCCACTCTAGACGAGTTAAGTGGTCCGTCACCGGAGCCAGACTGGTCCTCAGCCCCCAGACAGGACTGTGGGAGTCTGCAGAGGAACTTCGAAGTGACTAATTAGCACAAGCCTATCTACTCCGGGTCGAAGGAGGGGAGGGAATGGGAGGAGGACTAGCTGAAGGGACCAAGGACCTGGGGAGTGGGGAAAAGGCGGGAAAGGTACGCACCGAGGACGAGTCCAGATTTGCCACCTGCTCTTCTAGGAGCAAAGCATCAGCATCAAGGATCTGACCCCCACATCTCTCGAGTGGGACAGCTGGGCAGGAAGGTGGGGACTCCCAGCCGTCGGGGAGCTGGGGGGAGCGGGCCTCAGGGACCGGGGAGGCCGGGCTGAGGCCATGGGTCCATTCGGAACAGCAGCCCAGTCCATTGGGGCAGAGCGGACAGCCCCGGGGTGCGGCCTCGCTCCTCTGGTGCCTCAAGCTGTCCTCGCTGAGTCCCAGCAGGGCCGACAGGTGGCCGATGTAGCGAATGGCCAGGCGAAGGGTCTCGATCTTGGTCAGGCTCTGGCCAGCGGGAGCCACGGATGGCGGCAGGTAGCGCCGTAGGTCATGCAGCGCTCGGGACAGGTTGCGCATCCGCAACTTCTCCCGCTCGCTGGCGCTCTGCCGCTGCCCACTGCCCAGGCGGCCCCTGCCAGCTCTCCGGCCGGTCCCTGTCCTGGTGCTAGGCTGCTTGGGAGGGTGTCCAGCTGGGAGGAAGCGGGCTTGGGATCCTGGGGGGGAGAGGCCCCAGGAGTCGGAAGAGGAGGCTGGAGAGCAGTTGCAGTCTCCTTCCGACGGCAGCGGCTGCAGCAGGGGCGCAGCCCCCCAAGCCCAGCCTTGCGGAAGGAGCCAGGAGTCCGAGCTGAGCAGCGAAGCTGGAGAGTGGGCCATGACGGAGACCAGGGGCGTCTGAGGAGCCAGAGGGGATCGCAGCCCGCTTTATCCGGAGCCTGGAGGTGTGAAATAGCACCTTCCAGGCCCCATCAGCACATCAAAGCCGAGCAGGGCTGGGGCCTGAGGGACTAGCCCTTTGAACCTGGGGTGTCGAATTTAACCCGGGTTGGTCAGCGTGGGGCGCGGCTGGATGACCATCTGCGGGCCGGAGCGAGGCCACCTCTTCTCCGCCACCAGCCCGCGGTCCCCCTACGCTAGCCCCTAACCCATGATCCTTGAGGATGCGTACAGGGCATGGGGGCAGCAGGGGGTTCCCAGCAGTGAGGAGAGGCGCTGGAGACCTGGCACAAGGGTGAGCACAGAGCTCCGGACGCAGGTGTAAAGGCCGCAGGAAGGAGGCTGGGGGAGGGGGCTGGCGCCTTCCCGGCTTATTTCCACCGGATCTACCAGGACCGCGGACAGCTAGAACTGAGAGACCCAGGCTCAGGGTATAGGTGGGAGGAGGGGGGAAGGGAGGAGAGGAGGAAGCGGAAGAGGAGCACCTTTCTGTGCTGCTAGGTTGGGCTCAGTAGAAGCATCTCCACATCTCTGTTGACCTGGTAAGGGTTTAAAAGGAATGAATACGGTTGGCTTTTGAGAACTCTAGGGGTGACCTGTGTATATGGCCTTTGAGGACCCTGGGAGGCAGCCTAATATTGTGGAAAGGGCCTTGCCTCAAATTCAGGCTCTTCTACTAACTAGACTGCTCGACCTTTGCCGAGCAGTCACACCTCACTGGTCTGAGTTTCCTCATCCGTAAGTAAGGCCCCTTGCCCTAGCCCAAGATGGAAAACTGAAGAGTAGTTATGTGTAAAAGAGTGGTGAGATGCTGGTGGCTAATAACCCCTTCCAGCTCTAAGTTTGTGATTGTATGACCTTAAACATGATTTATGGTAAACATAGATCCTATGATCTAGCTGAGTGACCCTGGGCAAGTCACTTAACCTTTATCTTTCTCAGTTTCCTCACCTGTAAAATGCGGGGAATAATAACACCTACCTCCCAGGGTTATTGTGAGGACCAAATGATGAAATTTTGGTAAAAATATAGTTCCTGGAATAGAGTAGTTACTTAATAAATGTTCATTTCCTTTCAATTGATTATAGGGCCACAGATCTGGAGCTGAAAGGAACCTTGGAGAGGTTAGATTTGGTTTCTTTAGAATGCAGTTGGGAAAAATTAGTTATATAATGATATGGTAAGGAGTTTAAATCATAATCCTCCTTCATGCCTCAGCATGAGTTGGGAATGGAGGTCCCTCTGGTCTGCTCTGCTGGTCTCACTGAGTTAGTAGAGGTCAGACTGTAGGATGAAAGAGCCTGGGATTGGAGAAATAGACCAGTGAGTTGGATCCAGAACATTCAGAACAAGAGCAGATTGGTAGATTTCCTAAAATGCTATTGTCTTTGTAGCCAAGAGGGAGCTGGAGGCTCTTAGCTTAGGAAATCTCATAATGGACCCTCTAACTGATGTCAGAAGACCTCAGGAAGTTCAGGGACACTTCCTCTGGGTCCAGGCATATTTCTTTTATTAGCACTTCCAAGTATCTTGTCATGAATTTGTCAGTTTTCTTTCTCCCCCTAAATAATTCTAGACAGCCATTCTCCTGTTTCAGTCTCATTCAGTTTTGTTCATCGAAAGATCATGAACTGCAGCTCCATTTCTGAGAGAGAGACAATAAATAGAACAGGCATTCCTAACCTTTTTGGTGTCATGTACCTTTGTCAACCTGATGAATGAAATACATGACCTTCTTCTTGGAATATTGTTTTTTAGTAATTGAAAGAAATGCCAAATTTAGTTAGAGATTAGTGAAAATAAAGATGTATTTTTTCCCATCCAAATCCACAAGCTCCCTGAAATATATCCATAGACCCTTCGGGGATTTGAGGACTCCAAGTTAAGAACCCCTGAAATAGATACATGGATTTGGATCTTTTGGGGTCTGGTCACTGGGAAAGACCTTCGCTATATCAATAATAGAACCAGGGATAGAGAGTTGTGCTAATTCACTTAAAAGACCCTCTTCCCCAGTGGGAGGAAACCATCTTATGATACATCCCTAAATAATATTTTTAAATTCCACCACCCCAAACCCATTTTTAAATTGTGTTCTCTTTTTGCTTCCAAATCACTGAAAGCTTTGAGGTCTCACTGAATGGAACATATGCAGCTTTCTTTCCTTGCCACAAAATAAACATCTGCTTTTGATGGAGATCAGAATTTTCTAGCACTAGAACTAAGTTATGTTAAAAAAAATTGACCTCATTGTACCTTCTATGAGTTTCACTCTAGCTAGATAGGTGCCTATTTTGCATACCATTGGCCAAGCTGCTTTCTATTTTTCTTTGCCTGTCCAAATTCTACCTGTCTTTTAAAGCCCAGTTATCCCAAGTCCTCTGCAGTGCATTCATTGAAGAATCTACTCTCTACTACTAAATCTAATACTTTAAAATGAAATCTACTAGATTATAAATTCCTTGAAAGAGGGGATCATATTTACAAATTCTTTTTTATCTCTCCTAGTGCCTAGGACAATGTATTGCACCAAGTAGGGGATAAATATTTTGTTTTTTAATATTAAGTGACTTAATTCTCTAATGTTTCATGTTCAAATTTTTTGTTTAATTTAATTATAAAATACTTAAAAGCAGGGATGATTATATCTACTCTTCCCCATCAGTAAAACAGGGAGATTGAACTAGGTTATACCCAAGGTCTCTTATAGCTCAGATTCTCTGACTTTGAGTGGGGGATCTCCCGTAATACTAAGCACAGTGTAATGATCTCCTGATTGATCCCCTTCTGCCTTGTGGAGCAGCAGTTATCTAGCATTTCCCTACTTTTTGGTCTCCCACATAATGGTTTTCTCTCCTAAACACTACTTTCCCAAGTTGCTACTGTCCTTGATAACGTTGTCCCCTCATCCCACATTTTCTTTTCAGTTCACAGAGTCTTTGGGTTGGAAGGGCCTTCAGGGATCACAGCATGTGCAGAGCCTCCTCTCAGTAATCCCCAACAAGTGGTTACCTAGCCTTCAGTCGAAATCTTCAAGTGACTCACAGTCCCCTAAGGGATCCTGCTCTACTTTTGAATGTCTCAAAATGTTTGGAAGGATTTCCTTATATTAAGCCTAAATCTACCTCCCTACCAACGTCCATCATTGACCCTCTGGGTCAAGCAGAATAGATATAATCTTTATCTTACTTGACAGCCCTGATTGAAGATAACTGTTGGTCAACTAATCCCCCTCTTCTCCAAGATAAACATCATCATAATAAATGATTATCTTCTGGTCTATTCCCCAGTATTCTCCTCAAATCTCTCTCTGCTTCTGAACTATCCCCCATTTTAATAATATTTTATTTTTTCCCAATTACATGCAAAACAATTTTTAATATTTTTAAAATATTGAGATCAAAATTCTCTCCTCTCCAATATCCCCTTTCTGAGACAGTAAACAATTTGATATGGGTTATACATGTGCAATCATGTAAAACATAATGACCTAGTTCTTTTGTAAAAGAAAATACAGACTAAAAAACCACACAAAAATAAAATGAAAAGTAGTATGCTTCAATCTGCATTGGCTCCATCAGTTCTTTCTCTTGAGGTGGATAACATTTTTCATCATGAGTCTTTTAGAATTGTCTTGGATCATTGTATTCCTGAGAATTGATGTCATTCACAGCTGATAAAAATAGTACAATATTGTTGTTATTGTGTACAATGTCCTCCTAGGTTGGCTCACTTTACTTTGTCTCAGTTCATGTAAGTCTTTTCAGAGTTTCCTGAAACCATCCTGCTCATCATTTCTTATGGCACAATACTATTGCATTACAATCATATACCACACCTTGTTCAGCCATTCCCTAACTGATGGGCATCCTCCCAATTTCCAGTTCTTTGCTACCACAAAAAGAGCTGCTATAAATATTTTTGTACAAATAGGTCCTTTTCCTTTTTAAAAATCTCTTTGCATCCCTCAATTTTAAAGGTGATTTTCTGAAAGCACAGGTCAGAATTAGGGTTAGAAATAGTCATTTGATAAACTACAATAGCTCCATATTGTTTGCAGAATCAAATATCAACTCCTCTGTTTTTAAATTTTCAAGATTTGTTTTCATAAGATTTTGAGTTCCAAGTTTTTCTTCCTCCCTCCCTTGTCTCCTCCTTCCCCAAGACAGCAGGCAATATGATACAGGTTGAATAAATTGCTCTATTTACAAAGTCTTTCACATCCTGGTCCAACCTACCTGATTACATGTTACTTATTTCAAACACACCACAGTCCAATCAAACCGACCTTTTTTCCTACTTCTCAAACATGACACTTTCCCTTCTCCATGTCTGGAATACACTCCCCTACTCACCTCCACCAAATTACAATCTCTAGCTCAGCTCAGAATCCATCTACATCCACTTCCACTCATCTACTAACACCTTCTCCTCAAATTTACTTGGTGTCTATTGTGTATCTACCTATGTTATCTCCTCTCATTAGATAGCAAACTCCTTGGGGAAGACACTGCTTCAAATCCCAGCTCCTAGTATGATGCCTAGAACATCATAGGTCCTTAATAAATTCTTGTTGATTATTTGTTTAAAAGCAAAATCTTCCTTTTCCGTCTCATCTCCAACTTTTGCTCCCCTTAGTGCCTCTCTCATCTCCCTTTCCTTTCCATCCTTCAATAATGCCAGCTTGGAGGAAGGTCTCTAGAGAAATGTCTTCATAAATGCCTTCTTGGCTCTATGCACTTACTATTTTTATATGAATGAAGACGTAGACAGTGTGATGCACTGTAAACAGACCTTGACTTGGGGTTAGATCTCTTGGTTCAACTCTCTCTTCTGATACTAGTTAAACCATTGAACCTCTTGGCCTTTATCCTCATTTGTAAAATAGGGATATAATACATAGGACACGAATAAAATAATCTAGATAAAGTATGCTGCAAATCTGAAAGCATTATATAAATACCACTTAGAATTATTACACATTCTTATCAAATTTGCAGATAACTCAAAGCCGAAAAAGCTCTCAAAATACTAAGAGTGAGTTGGAATCTAATAAGATGAAGTTTA